>NW_023994275.1:190000-365000 GCF_015586225.1 Lucilia sericata
TTTTTTTTTTTGGTTCTGCTGATGGTTAGCGAGTTAACACTCAAATTGCCAGGTTGTCACACTGTAGTATGTAATGCTTAGTATAAATGTTTTTCTCTTATTAGAATCAATATTTTATAGGTAATCCATAATGTTCTTATTAGAAAATGCTTTATTATCTTCTAAGATTTTAGATCTCTTGGCAGCAGTTCTATCACATTTCTGCTAGTTTTCTGTATTTCAATTATAATCATACTAAAACTTAGACAATATTTAAAGTATACATTACTTAAAACTTTATACAATTTCCCTGCAATACATCGGGTTTGCTTTTAACACCCAAATATATTATAACGATTTTTACACTACTCTAACAGTAAACAACCCATAAACATATTCAATTCCTTATTTTCCTTATTGTTACACTTACCATAAATTGGACGTAAACGTCTCTCAAATACAGCGGGATCTTGCACGTGTTGTGACATCACGTTTTAAATAATTGCCTAACTGACTGATTGACTGGCTCGCTCTATGGTTAAAAATTATGTTTTAGATTTTGTTATTTTCTCACTAAACAAGTAATATTTATGCACGCATATACGCGAAAACATACACACACTTTAATTCCCTTGAATATAAACGACAGATGATGTTATAGATGAGGAGATCTTTAATTCACCTGCACCTTCATTAGGTGTTTAAATTAATTTACTATTTTTATTAACACTTCAAAGTTCATTTGAAAAGAGAAAAAACTAATAAATACAATTGCAGGTGGTCAATGCAATTAGCAGAAATATCTTTTCGGTTTTTTTTATTTTTACAATGTATTTCTATATATATTTTCTATATATAAATCGAAAAAAAGAATTTATTTTTATTAGTCCACTACAACAAAATGCTCGTGCTCTAATTAAATTTTTTTCTATTTCTTTTTTAATTCTGCATAGATTTTTTTCAGCGACCGGTATGTCTGCCTCGTTGCACGCGTAACTTTTTCTTACAAATTAGTTTTATTATGAAAAGCAGAGTTTTTTTAACAGAATTTTTATAAAGGGCTTATAGTGGACTGTTATATAATTTACATTCCAATTTAAAATTAATATTTTAATATTTTTTTCATAGATTTTCAATGAAATAAAGTATTTTTTCTTAGCGACTGCAAATAAAAAATCTTCTTTTTCTCAACGAAAAGTCAGCGCAAACTGAGAATATGTTAAATGTCATATGAAAAGATAATAAGAAAACAGCGTGAGCTAAAGGGTTGCCAAAGTTGCTTAGAAGAAAAACACTGGAAAAAATGTATTTTTTGCTTTACTTTTCGAGACTTTTTATGTCTTACAGGACTTCCTTCAGATATTAGGGTTTTATTTTTTTGGTCTCCAATGACATCAGAATAATTTGTGGATAAGCAACAAATGTTGATAAGAATGTCTGTCATAAATATTTACATTTTTTGTCTGGTCGTTGTCTTTGCTAAAACATCTGTTATTCGATTAATTTAAAATGGCAAAATAAATACGGTTATTCATGAGCATGAACAGTGTATTTCAACAGAAACTTCTATCAAAATATTTGTTACACTTATAAATGTGGAAAAATGCTTTTTTAACAAATGAGAATCCCCTATATAAGGACCAATATACATATGAATCGAACTCTACGGATTTTGATGGTGTGATTAATATATTTGAATAAATTTAATATGTATTTTTTATTAAAATAAAAAAAAATTATGGGTGTAGGGTCTATTGTGAACCAATCCTCAATCATCATTATGTGAACCGATCTGCAATGATCCGAAACTGCTCAATTGTGATTCAGACTTAGTTGTTCGATGAAAAACGTGAACATTTGATGCCTCCTACCTCGAGATAGTTTACTCGAAAATGCTATAATAATCGGTATGTTTTGAAGCTCCTCTATGTATCCAGGTATTTACTGGCCTTCTCACAGTAAAGTTTTTCATATCTCACCCACAATATTGTGTTCAGACCCACCGGAATAGCGACCAAAGAGGAAATATTCTGTTATCCGATGAATCTGAACTAACTAACTAAGGATCATACATGAAAATCTCTACTATGAAAAATTTAGTAAAGAGCAGTCATAATTCTAAGTATTCCATGAAGGTATAGAGGTGCTTCAGTCATGGTGTGGAATAATTTTTCAGACTCTGATATTGAACTCATTTGACAAATAACAGAGAAAATGGACCGAATTTTAGATAAAAGTCTCCTTAAGTTATGAAAACATACCGATTATAATAACATTTTCGAGTACTCTATGTCGAAAATGGCCAAAAACACACCACAAATGTTGACAGCTAATAAGTAGGAGGTATCAAATGTTCGCGTTTTTCATCGAGCAATTCAATCCCCTGATCTGAACTCCAATTAAATAATTTTGGTTCATTGCAGTTCGGTTCACATAATGATTGCGTAAAATACCCATAGAACAACATTCTAAAGGATCAAGTAATGCCCCTGAAGGCTTCTATGACTCCCAGATGTGCTCCTGCTATAAACAAATATTATGCCATGAATTATTATGTTAAAAACTAATTAAAAAAGTGCTTTAGTTTTTGCCAATTAAAATCTAGTGAATTATAAATACCGTTAAAAATATAGGAACAACGCCGTTGCTAATTCTTGTCGGCACAGGTCTGTGATGCCAATGGAGCAGACATAGAACATTCATTCAACAGACATTTTATAAAAATGATTCTATGTAAAATAAATTTCAAATTTAAGTTTATGGTTCGCGTTGAGTTACAATTTAAAATTAATGGTGTAACGTATTGCTGCGTATAACTGTTCCAAGTTATGCTCACATTTGAAATAACTCTGTTCGGCGCTCGAGCTTCCTACATACATAAGTATGTATGTATGTCCTGAGAAATGAGATTAAAGTGTTTAACGTATTAAAACAACAAACATGTGGGCAATTTCGTGTCAAGTGGCCAATTTTAAAAACCGATATCTTCCGATTTGGATAAAATTTGCACCAAGGTACCATTGTATGGAGTATATTAGGCCAGGCACAAATTTTCTAGAACTGTGATCAAAGTTAAACATTTTGGTCATACAGCGTTTTACTCGAATGAGTGTAACTTTTCACCTATTGGTCCTAGCAAAAATTGTCCAAAGGAGTTTAGAAAGCTATTTCTTCACTGTTTTCAATATTTTGGAATGCGAGTGGAATATCTATCAAAAAATATTTTATTTTCAAAATGGACGATTTTGTTTACAATTTCCTTTAAGGGCTTAATGTGAGTGGGATATCCATAAAAAATATTTTTAACTGAAGAATAAGATTTTTTTCAAAATGCACGTTTTCTTGCTCAAAATAAAGCTTAGACCATTTCCTTTAAGAGCTTTGTGGTTACTTAGTGGAATTCGAGTGGGATATCTATCAAAAAAATATTTTAACTCAAAAACTTTGCTTTTTTAAATATGCCCCTTGATTACTACCAAGTTCTTTAAGTGGTCTAAGCTTTTTTTGAAGCAAAAAAACAAAAAACAAAAAAATCGTCCATTTTGAAAAAATATGTGAAAATTAAGTGCCAAATATTGAAATCTTATTCTTGAGTTACAAAATATTTTTTTAATACATAGATATCCCACTCGCACCCCATTAAGCGACTTAAAAGAAATTAAGCCCTTTAAGGAAAATTTGTTAAAAATATTTTTTTTTTAGAAACAATGAATATAGGTGAAAAGTAACATTCATTTGAAAAAAACCTTGTAGGACCAAAATGTCCAACTTTGACCCCCTCTAACTCCGGCAGTTCGTGACTAATGGAACTGAAAATTTGTGTCATCCAAATCGGAAGAGATAGATTTTAAAAGTTGAATCATTTGACACAAAATTGCCCATATGTATGTATGTATATTTATTAAACTGAAAAAACTATTTTGTTTGTTTAAGATACCCGAGAATGAAGAGTCGAAAGCAAAAAAATTTATGACCTCATGCCTTGGAGCTATAGATGGAAAACATAATGAAATAAAAACCGAATAATCCTGAAGATTTTCTTAATTAAAAGGGTACATATTCAATTGTTTTAATAAATTGAGAAATATTTAAAAGTTATTTCCCAAGAAAATTTACCTATTAATTTTGTTTACAGATACAGGTCGAAAGCAAACAATTTTATGACCAATGGAAATTTTCTCATTGTCTTGGAGCAATTGATGGAAAGCATATTGAAATAAAAAAACCGAATAATTCCAACCACTTTCTTAATTATAAGGGTAAATTTTCAATTGTATTAATGGGTATTACAATCGCCAATTATGAATTTTTATTTATTCATGTTGATACAAATTGCACTTTTGCCGATTCTAGATTGTTTAAAAACATACGGTTTTATAAATTGAGAAAACATTAAAAATTACTTTCCAAGAAAATTTACCTAATAATAATATTTCCGTGTAATTTAGTGGAAATATTTTCCTGACTTAGTAGATTATGTGGAATCATTTTTTTTTTTTGGAAATTTCGGATACACGAACATTGCTCTATAGACTAGAGAGTGATATGTGCCAAATTTCATTTAGCTATCTAACATTCCGCAGCAAAACCGCAGCCTGGGTTAAAGAGCAAGAATTATTGTGAAAAATTCGTTTGTGATTCGTTTGAAAAAGATACTATGACAAGAAGTCAATTTGTAACATAAGTATACAAGAATGAACAGGAAAGCATTTGCTTATTTAGAAAAATTGATTTCATCCGAAATTAGCTTTCAAATTTCTGTAACAGAACGCCTAGCACTAATCCTTCTTTTTTTTGGCAAGCGGATGTAACTATGCAGATTTAATCTTTTTAACTACAATTTCGGCAACTTATATTGCTAATATTGTAAAAGGAACTTGCCAAGCAATTATTTATGCCTTGTGAAATGATATTGAAGTAAGTTTATAATATCTTTAAACAATATACATATGTGTAACTTTCGGGTCAAGTGATCAAATTAAAAAAATTGATTTGGACGAATTAATACTATTGGATAGAAGGCCACACACAAATTTTCTATTGGTCAAGAACTGTCATAGTTAGTGGGGTTAAAAGTTTGACATTTTGGTCATACATGGTTTTATTCAAATGAGTGTAACTTTTCACCTATTGGTCCTAGCAAAAATTGGCCGAAGGACTTTATATAGCTATTTCTTCAATCCTTCTTTTATTTATTTTTAATAAAAAAAATATTGATTTATTTTTCAAAATGGACCTTTTTTCCAAAGAAAGCATTCCTCTAACTCCGGTAGTTCTTGACCGATAGAACCGAATTTGTGTCTGGCCTACAATCCAGTAATACTAACCTTGGTGCAAATTTCATCGAAATAGATTTTTTGTTGGGTCACTTGACATGAAATAAATGTGCTCATATGTATATTTATTTATTTTACTATAAAAATCGAATTTTTTTTTAGAGATACCTGAAAATGAAGAGTAATTGGGGACTCAGCATTTAGATACTCTGAACACCTTATAATCAGGAAATTCGTTATACTCAGAAAGCAAGAGCAAGATTTATTCTTGAAAATTCGCTTTAAAATTTTGGGTTCAAAAAAGAACACAACGCCCGAACAAGCTCAATTATTATCATAATATCGTCACCTAAAACGCAAACGGCCCTATCTAACAGTTTTAAAATTTTACAGGAGAAGCAAAAAAACAAGTCAAAAATAGCATTGAAAATAAAAAGTTTTCGATATTATTGATATATTTTAATAAATAATTATGTGTGATTGCAGTTTTTATACCCTCCCCCACCATCAGTGGTGATAGAGGGTATATATAAGTTTGTCATTCCGTGTGTAACACAAAGAAATATTCATCTGAGGCCCAACAAAGTATATATGTGCCAGGTCCTTTTCAAATTCTGAGTCGAATTAGCTATGCCCTTCGCTCACGTTAAAACTAAACAAAGGAAGTAAACCAAATTCACCGAAAATATTCATTGTTGTCCTAAGCAGTTTGGTATTGAAAATCGGTTCACTACCTCGAAAAAATTTACGTTTTTTCCTAATTCTCTAGTAGTTTTCACAAGGATCAATTATGTTCAAAATCAAAACAATGGATTCAAAACTTCCCATAGACCCCATACAAAGGTATATATTCTCGGAAATGTATTTATTGTTAACAACTTCGTCAAAAAAAATGTTTCAGATATATACGTATATGATATAAACAGAAATCATATTACCAACTTAGATCAGTATCGGTCCGTAATTAGTCACAGCTCTCATATAAGGACCACTTACGATAGCCACGTAAACGGACATTTTTCATTGCTAAATGAAGATATCGGTATAAAATAAACCACACTGAGAAGAATTTTCCAGATTGGTCCATAATTTGTCATAGATCACATAAAAGTTCCACTTTCGAAAATCATAAAAATCATTTCATTGATAAATAAATATACCGGACTAAAATTCTGCAAAATAACTTCTTAATAGGTGGCGCAAAAGTAATCCTCCTATCAGAAAATGCTATAAATTTTACAAGGCATGTCAGTTCTGTTTACTACACAAATGACAAAACAGAACTGACATTGGAGCCTCGCAAAATTTATAGCATTTTCTGATAGGAGGATTACTTTTGCGACACCTGTTATATACAAATCACTTCCAAATTTTTTCTGGGTAGGCCCATAATTTGTCTAGTCCGATATACGGTCTACGACATACCGATATACTTAAACGCACATATTTCATTGTTAAAAAGAGATTTCGTTAATATATTTTATGTATATATAAATCATTTTGAAAACTGTTTCGATCAGTCCATAATTGGTCAAAGCTCTAATATAAGATCAACTTTCTTAGGTTACTTCATCCCATATATTTCATTAATATATAAATATACATATATGGATAAAATACTGCGAAATTTTGTTCAGATTGGTCATATACATATTACATAAAGGTTATAGACTTGATCAAAGTTAGTTCCATAATTGTATAAAGCAACTAATAAATGATTTCTAAATGATAGCAACCTAATCAAGGAATATGTATCTAAAACTACTTAAATGGATTTTCAAAAAGTAGCTTACAGGCGGAGGGTATTTATGCCGATTTGTTTTTTTAACTTGTTTTCATTTGGAATAAAAAGAAAACTAAAGAAGCAAATCCAATTTTTTTGGTGATTTCTTTTTACATAATATTAAAAAAATACAATTTAAAAAAAATTTGGTGGTAACATCAATCTTTGCGATTTTTTCATGTACTACATGTCGCCTTTTAATTGAAAATTTACTTCTACAAAATACTCAGACAGTCTTCTTTGCTCAATATTTCGGCGACTATTTCTATTGGTCCAAGGTGGCACTATGTAAACCAATCCCATGATATAATCATGTTTTACTGTTTCCTTGCGATGGTGCCTTTGATTTATCTTCCCTGGGCGAAAACAGCCGTTTTTACAGAATCGACGAATTTTGTAGACTCATTATTCTACCTTTGTAGATTTATCATCCCAAATGTGTATACTCAACATCAAAGACACTAGATATAGCTATATATGTATGTACATATATGGGGAATTTCGTGTCAAGTGACCAAACTTTTAAAATCGATGTCTTCCGATTTGGATGAAATTTGCACCAAGGTTAGTAAGTACTATGGGATAGTAGGCCAGACACAAATTTTCAGCTCTATCGGCCAAGAACTGCCGGAGTCAGAGGGGGTCAAATTTGGACATTTTGGTCATACAGGGTTTTTTATTCAACAATTATCCAAAAGAGTTTTTTTTTATTTTTTTAAATTTTTTTTTAAATATTTTTTTTAATGGGACCTTTCTTTTGCTTAAAAGAAAGCTTATACAATTGTGAAAATGAGTTGCATAACAAGGAAAACAAATGGACAATGTAAAAATCCGGATTTTTAAATATATGCTTCTAAATCCCATTTTTTAATCTCTCGGATTCCGTTTTTATTTAAAATTGTTGAAAATTTAAAAACTCAGCTGAAAACTTATCCGGCTTACGGTCTATATAAAGTCGCCGTAGAAATTTTTAGTGCCAGCCGCCGTCGTTAATATTTGTCGGCGCAGGGCTCTAATACCAGTGGAGCAGACATAGAACATTAATAATAAAAAAAGAAAAACAAATGAGGCCTGAATTCCAACAGTTAAATAAATCTAATAGGAATATAATAAATTGGGACCATAGACTTTATAGTTTCCTATAACTTTGACAACAAAAGTTTTTGGCCAAAAGTAAACGACCGAAAAAATCAGTGTGTGTGCTAAAAGAAAAAGTTCCTGGCAAATTATTTTATACATAAAAATACTTTTTTTGATTTATTTGGTTATTTTTGGTGTCCCTAGTTGGGTTAAAACTTAATTTAACATTTTTAAAAACTAAAATTAAATAATTCTTAAAGGATTTCAAACGGCTGCTAGTTATCAGAGACAGACCCAACGACAATAAACTGAAACTCAACAAATAGCAGCAGCAGCAGAGACAGCAGCGGTTGTAATATAATAAAAGAACAGCGACCACAAAATAAAACTATAAAAATAAAGACTCTGCACAAAAGCGCAAAGGAGAAGGAGAGAAGACAAGATTGAAGTTTTTCACCTAAAGGTATTTTGCAATGAAATGAATGTGTCTTGGCTGAATGCTGTCATTGGTTCGATCATCAATACTACTGTGACATCTTGTGGCTCGGCCACTGCTCACATTTACGAGGCCTACCAGCTGCAGCGCGAACAATTGCTGGGCAACTACACGGTATTCGGAGTACTACAAGATACGGTTGCTGCTCTCCAACCCCAGGCGATCTATAGACGTTTCGTGAATACCTCAACCGAAGCCCTGGAGCACTTGATATACGCCATTGTGGTATACTTATTAGTATGCCTCTCAATATACGCCTTAATCTTCCGTTACAAAGGTCTGGGCAATATAAGATTGCCATGGCCAGCAGCAAATACAACTGCCAAAAGAATTCTATTCGTAATCTCACATCCAGACGATGAGTGTATGTTCTTTGGTCCTCTACTCTATTCACTGGCTCAGCACAAGCAATGTCAAATTTATTTACTCTGCTTGTCGAATGGTAATTGAATGAAATAAGGTTTTTCATTATTGAAATCTTTCTATGATTCATTTGTATTTTTGTTGCAGGAAATTTTGAAAAACAAGGTGCCAAACGCCGTGAAGAATTATGGCAAGCCTGTTCACTGTTAGGTATTCCCGAAGGCAATATTATACTAGTCAATGCTACCAACTTGCCCGATGATCCAAATGTTGACTGGAAAACCGATGCGGTAGCCAATATTATTTTGCATACTGTCGAATCGTTGGGCATTCAGGCCATATTTACTTTTGATCGTGATGGTGTTAGTCAACATCCAAATCATTGTGCTGTTTATTATGCAGCTGCGTCCTTATGTTTAGCTAATTTATTACCCAAAGGTAAGTATTTATTTATTAGTTGTCTTAAATTTATAACTAAAAATTTAAGATAACTTAAATTTAGCTATGACTACTGCGGTCTTAAGCTAAGATTGGTGAGTGATATCAATGTATTTTCTATTATTGTAGTAAATTGTTAAAAAAATGTTATTAAGAAAATTATGACAAAATAGCCTTAACATCTATTTTCAGATTGTAAATTCTATGCCTTGGACTCAATAAATATTTTAAGAAAATATTTATCTATTTTTGATATAATCTGTACATGTTTCATGTCAAAACATTGGTAAGTTTTTAAGTTCCTTTATAAATATATAGTATCAAATTGAATAATTCTATTTGATTTAAACACATTTATCAAATAAGAATTTATACAATATCTTTTACCGCACAGTGGGGAAATTTCGAATAATAGAAATAAATCTGTGTAATTAATATTATGTTCGATTTAGTTCGATATGTTTGAAAATGTTTTTAAAGCTAGTGAAAAACCTCTTGACCCTGACCATGAGGCTATGTACTAATTTCTAGTGCAAAATTAAATGTCTCCATCTAAAAAGGAAAGTTGAGATCTTGTCCCTAGAAAAAACTGAAAGTGAAATGATTGCATTCGGATCCAGAAAGAATTTTGATGAAATTGATAAAGCCGTACAATCCTGTCAGAGTCCTATGACTACACCTATCTATCAATCTATTATCTATCTATCTATCTATCTATCTATCTATCTATCTATCTATCTATCTATCTATCTATCTATCTATCTATCTATCTATCTATCTATCTATCTATCTATCTATCTATCTATATATCTATCTATCTCGGTCTTGGCCATAAGGTCGTTGATACTTTGCAATATATCCATTTTACTGTTCCACGAGTGCTTTGTTTATAGTAATCAGTTTCATTATATCACTTACAAAATTTCTCCATTCTACGACTAGACACGAATGCACCCTATGACTCCGACCCCACTCCCTACTTGGAAGACGATTTATTTCACTATTATAAACTTTACTTCATAAATACTACCTTTACTCCACTTCCAGGTGCATTTTAAGCTGGCAACAAGCATCCGTCATACGTTGTGCCATGAAAAAACATGAATCACAAATGAAATGGTTTCGTTGGCTCTACATAATATTTTCCCGCTACATGTTTATAAACTCAATGCGCGAAGTCAATTTGTATGATGTTGAATTGGAAATGCAAATACACGACAATTGAAACGGGAAACATGATCATGATTGATGGAATGGAATGGAATACATGCTGTAACCAAAAATGAAATTTAATTTTGCAATGAAAAAAAAAAAACCGTATTACCTTCGGAAAACACATCCAAAAAGAAAAATTTTAATCCTATATAAAAGTGTTTGACACAAATTTGTTTATTTATTTACTTATTTTGCAAAGCTTAAAAACTAAAGGCGTTAAAAGTGCGCCCAGACGATTCTACATGTAAAAAGAAATCAAACAAACAAAACGCTTTATAAACCTTAGATACTTTTTTTAAATTATAAATACTTTAATTTCACTTGTTTTTGTTGTTATTATACTTTAGGTATAAATATGTATTTTTTTTTGTTTTTGTATAATTTCAGGTTTAGTTGGTAGTTAACAACAACAAAATATTATGATTATTTTTATTTTAACAAAACGTTTTTTTCTTCCTATTAAAAGTGCACTGTTTAGATAAAAAGTGTGTTTAAAAAAACGTTTTTTTATAAACAAATACAAATTTAAGAACATTTCTTCTTAAGGCCTGGGTACATATCCGAACCATTTCTTTTAGAGCTGGTGATTTAAATAAATAATTATATAGTTTCTTTTTATTTTAGAATAAAACAATATGTCTGTAATTAAAACTTAGCCAATTATGTATGTATTTTTTAAATCCTGCCGTGCAGTGGGTGAAATTTCATTAAAATCACTTAGACAATATTTGAAAAGAAGAAATTGTAAAAGTACATTTTTAAAAATCAAATTTAATAAGAAAATATAAACAATATTAGTAAATTGCTCAAAAAACCCCCCAATGAAAAAAATAATCATACAAATTTGTTTTTATCTAAAAAAAACTCTTCAACATTTTCCCCTTAATTAAATTTCACTTGCTGTACGTCTTGAGATTTCCTTATCTTTTGTAACAATAACACGGTTCCGATAAAATTTTAATATTTTCTTTTTCTTTACAAATTCTTTTCAATAATTTCCTTTTGTAAATGCAATATATTATTATTATTATTTAAATGTTTAGTACACTATTTAATGTATTATTAATACAAGTATATAAAAAAAATATTGCAATTTATAGCTTTTAATATAAAACAAAAGAAAAACAACAACAACAAAAATAGTGTAATATTTAATCTAAAGTATGTTGTGTTTTTTTTTAAACTGATTTAATAAACATCTTTTAGCCAATAGTGAAAAAAAGTAATTCATAAGTTTAGGATGTACTTTATTAAATATATATTTATATAATAATGGCAGCGAAGCGATGAAGACAAAAAATGTTTTAAATCTTTTTAATTTGATTTTTCTTTCTTTATTTTGTAAAATAAAAAAAGATCTATTTATAAAATAAAAAAAAAATCTGTTAATTTAAAAATATAAAGTTTTACTTTTTGGCGTATAAAGAGCTTTCTTTCAAAACTTGTCCAAGTTTAGGAATATCGACAAAAAATATTTATACAGATTGATTGTCTTCAATATCCCTGTATAGAAAGATCTTTGTCAGTATCCTTAGACTACACCTATCCAGTTTTATAAGTGTCTTGGTAACACTCACTTCAAGCCATTGGCCATACAGCTAATTAATAAATTAATGTTTTGCAATGCATTCTACTATTTCAGGACTAATTGATAATGTCACGAATCTAATGGTAAACAGTCTCTAAGTCCCTAAAACCATTTCAACAATCTACAACCAGGCTAGAATGTATGTCATTCCGTATCATTTTCGTCGCTTTCCAGATCGCTAAGATCTCTGTTGGATGAATGTGATGAATGTAGTGAAGGAACCTAGCCAACATACAACTGAACCCCGGAATAGGGCTTGTAAACCTTGTAATCAAACTACAGGTCACAATTGTATAGATAATTCAATGAAATTTGGCACATGATCTTCTATGGTACCGAAGACAAAACCTATTGAAAATCGTTAACATCGGACCATTATTTCACCTAGCCAACATACAACTGAACCCCGGAATAGGGCTTGTAAACCTTGTAATCATACTACAGGTCACAATTTTAAAGATAATTCAATGAAATTTGGCACATGATCTTCTATGGCACCGGAGACAAAGCCTATTGAAAATGGTTAACATCGGTCCATTATTTCTCCTAGCCAATAACCCGACGAATAGGGCTTTTAAATTCATAATTATGTTTAATATACTCGTATCTCAACAAAAAGCTGCAAAACCAAGTGCTATACTAGCCTTGATGACCCTCATGAATTTTATAATTATAGGGTCTCATTTGACCATAGTACCTATACAAAGCCACCTTCAAAATTTGACTTAAATGTCCACAATTTTATTCAACAATAAATGTCTTAAGTATATCTGAGGCAAGGTACAATTCAACTACAATGCTTTATTATGAAAACTAAATCACATTTTATTTTTGTAACAGGTGTAGGGTATTATATGGTCGGCCTCGCCCGACTATAATTTCTTACTTGTTTTCCATATATTTGGATTAGTTTTGGACCAATCATAGTCCTTTTAGGAGTACTCTTTACATGCGTGTGCGGACTAGTTAACGCTCTGTCCTATATCTTTTGCCATTATCGAGAGCTTATCTAGTGAAGAGCCTCCGTGGATATACAATTTCCTTTGACGTCTTCCTGTCTTCTGATTCAAATAGCTTTTGAATACCTGTCTTTCGACAGTTTTGCGTCTCACTCGCACTGGTATAGTGTATTACTTCGTATAACAGTTCAAAGTTATATGTTGTCTACATTAACCTCGTGCTTTTGTATCACCTCAAGTGAGGATATGTTTTATTGGTGGAGACCATAGAATACTCAAACGTTTATACCCTGGTGAAGACAATAAAAACTCAACTTTTTCTAAAGCTTCCTATATGAAGATATAGGTCGACTTGGAGGATTTCCTTTAAACCAACGTGGGATACCCTGGTGTTTTGCTTAAGAGCTCAGCCATCAAACTAAATAATAAAAAAAATACTTCAACAAATTTCACAACAGGTGAATTTTTTTTCACGACTAAAAAGTACTTATTTCACGTGAAATGATGATTGGCTTTAGGAGTGATTATTTAAAGCGTGCTTAATACAACTTACCACCTCATGCACTCTCAATTCTCAACCTTTAAGGTAGGCATGTTGAGCGGCACTAATGGACCGAGTAATAATGGTTCGTTTCAAGAGTAGAGTAGTTATGTATGTCCCAACAGAAGACGCTGAAGATACTAAATAGAAAGGAAGAATTTTCAAGATTCAAGAAGACGAGGTCGATCAAAGAACATCTGGAGACACACGATACTCCCAAGAACTAGAAGGGTGTAATATTATACGGGGAAAATTGATTTAATAAAACTTTTTTATTTACAAAACTTGATTTGTAAAGAGAGCTTATATTATACTTAATTCTAAATAAATCTTAATAATTAATAATATAACAAAAAAAAAATAAATTTTATTAATAATTCATATTTTCTTTATTCATTCCTCTCATAGGCGTGCGTTTGTTAATTTGTAATTTCATCATTTTATTTTCGTCGGCACATTTGGTAGTGATGGCATTGCGCACTTCCTTATCGGAAACATTGCACTTGCGTGTAACGGCGAATATAATATCGGCTATGATTAATGGATCCAACATTTGCTTAAGGGGTTTGCCTTGATCCTTAAAAGCTGGCGAAGGTCTACCGGTCATCGAATGTGTGGCCAAGACTTTGCGATCGAATATGGCCATAAGAAGTTTTCTTGTCGCAATCGAGGCGGAAGTCCAATTCATATTTTCATAAAGTTTCGCTGGTATGCGGGTATTATTGGGTCCTATGGACACCATGACGTTGTCAATATTGACGCCACCTTCACTATTAAACGATGGTGAATTACTATTTTCTGAGGCTATAGAGGTCTTATTGATTTGCACTGGTGTTAAGGTTTGGATGTTTTTAATTTGAACTTTACCGGTCTTGGGCAAACTATTACCATTACTGAAACGTTTTTGTACAGGAGGTTTATAGGAAACATCTAGCTGCTCTGAGGTCAGCTTCCGCTTCTTTATAAAATGCTGCTCATTGGGTGTAGTATCTGATAATGTTTCAACAACTCGATTATTCTCAATATTGTATTCAGTTTTAACCTCTATATTTTCTTCGGGCTCCAGACAAATTTCCAAGCGCTCGGAATCAGCTGAACTATTTAAATTTAATGCTCCATCATCTTCTGCCAGCTCAATTTCAATCGGTTCACCACTATGATTTGCTATACCTTCAGCAATAATGGTGTATTTAACACTTTCACTAGGAGAACAATTCACTTGGGAAATGGAGTTTACGGTGTTGACAATTTTTGGACTTGATTGTGCTATACCATTTATAATATTGCTATTAGTGTTACTATTGCAGTTAACATTACTGATAGGTTCTGGAGCTGATGTTTGCTGCTGTTGCGATAATAATGCTGATGTCCTAGCGGAGGTGGCATGTATTTGTGATAACAATTCGCTGTGAGCCTTGAGATTTTCTTCTAGTATTTTGATTTTCTCCTCTAGTTCCTTTTCTCTTTGAGATTGTTTCTCCAAATTTTCAATTTCATATAAATATGAAAAATCGTCGCTTGTAGTTTGTGACCAGGCATTAACCATTAGGGGGCGATCTTCAGTTTCCAAAATGCCTTTGAATTTATTGGCAGATCCAACCATTACTGTCATGGGTTGTAGTTGTACCATTTTTGCTTCCATTTTAAATATTGTTCTTAGTTGGTTTTGGATATAAATCGGTAAAACTTTTATAAAGATGATTAATTTTTTAATATCACTTTATACTTTGACGTTCAAATAAGTTCTGTTTGGAAATTCTTACTCCGTACTCCTTTAAATAGTTGGCTAATATCGACTCTGGGTGTCTTTTTACCTGTTGAAATCCTTTGTTACCTGCTAGATGTACTAGTTGCATGTTTAACAAGAATACTTACCAATTAGATCAAGGATAGTAGGAAAGATCATTTGAAATTCTTACTAAACTACCTAAATTTGTAAATTCCAATTGTTTTTACAATCCAACAGCTGGTGCATCAAATAATTTACTAATCCTATTTAAGCAATAATATTAGTGAGAATTTCATAAGAACTACGGAAAAAATAACTCCTGACATAAATCTGTGACCTCAAAATGTCCACAGTTATCTTACAAGAAACCATATTAATCTAAGGCCGTATTGGACTGTAATATATATACTTTGGGCATCAAAGGTGTACCAGGACTTTCTGGATTAATCGGCAACGAAAGTACGATGTATTTGCTTTAAAGGAAAATGAACCCAAAGAATGCAACCTGGAATGAGTTGAAAATATGGGCGGGAAATTCTGTAAGTGAACTAATGAAACGGTGATTAGAACCACAGAGATCCTATGCGGTTACACTAACGAGAAAAGGTTTCTCGTCCTCAGAACGAGCAAATTCGAAGATAGTATAATTGTACATATTCTAACTGGACACACAAATGCACAACTATGCAAAATTGGACGTATGAATTCAAACGAATGTATAAGAAGTGGGGTGGACATTATGGACTTTCTTTGTCGTTGTATGTATATAACTATTGTATATATCCATCAATAGTGTCAGTATTGGTGTTCGGTTTTGAAGACTCGATTAATCTACAGACATATTTATGGAAAATGTCAATATCCTAGCTCTCCTTTTAGGGCCTAATATGCTTTCAATTGACTGATATAAATACTATGTCAAATTCAACAAATTCACTAAAGAACATCGGCATTAGCAGACATCAACTCAAGAACTCTACAAAAATTGAGGCAACTGTGTTAAGAGTACTCCTCAAAGACCTAGGACCAAAACTAATCGAAATTAAAAAAAAAAACATGCTACATTTAACAAATCAAGAGAGTAGTTTTGAGGTTGTCTAAATGGATCAGGGGAATGTAATGTAAACTATAACAACACTAATAGTTAAATGTCTATACTTAATTTTCCACCATTAAAACTTTTAGCATAAATTAATTGTTCATCAATTCTTATGAAGTTCTCATTAGGATATTTTGTATTGATATCATCATTTAGGTAGTACAGTTAAACAAACGCCTTATTAGTGTACAGTTGTATGGTCCTGCTGGTGGTATATAAAAATAAATTGGAATTTACTGTGACAGGTAAAATTAAGGTATTTTAGTAAGAAATTCTAAATATATTTCTTTCTAATCTAATTGGCATTCTAGTTGACTGATTTATGGCACTAGCAGCAATATAACCTTTAAACCTCAAATACGAGTACGTCTCTGTGGCGCTAATAGTTTGTCCAGAATCAGTAAAGTTCGATTTATAAACATACAAACCTTAATAGCAGTGCAAAACAGCAAGATCTTTTCAGCCTCAGAAAATAGTAATAGTGAAGGAGAAGTTAACATTTACAATGTCGTTATATCACTACATCCAATGACACCTGCAAAACTTTATTGTAATAGTGAAGGAGATGTTAACATTGACAATGTCTTTGTATCAATACGTCCAATGACACCTGCAAAACTTTATGAAAACGTGAATAGGACTCTGTCCTCTATTGCGACAAGAAATCTTATTGCCGGCCATATTCGATGCCAAAGTTGTTGATGACTGGCAAGCTTTCGCCATCTTTTAAGTATCAAGACAAACCACTTAAATAAATATTTTCGATCGATAATCAACAATAACCACCTTTATGCATTGAACTTTTGGTATTTACATACTTTAGCAATCACTCAAAATGTTTCTATTGATTTGTAATGAAAAATTTAATATTCTATTTAAACTGCATACTTAACTCACGTTGAAAGATAAAACAGTGTTTGTGGTAAAACAGGACACAATACAGGAATTGTCGGCAACATTGTTAAAATTTCCCTCATCTAGGGAAATTTAATTTTCTGTTTTAAATAATATTGCCAGAATTAATATAATTTTATAGCGCATAAATTATGTGTTTTTTGGCCTTTGCTGAAAATAGATGTAAACGCTGCTGCTACGTGTATTCCCTTGCAAGTCAGTTTTATTTCTCCATTGGGTTTATCATCAGCACTGCAGAAATGCTAAAATCGCAGCAAAAACACAGTGTTTTTTTATAAATACAATATGGCATGAATATTTGTACCCTTATAATGATTTATATCAAAATAAAGCTAAAAAGTTAGATGTCATTTTGCCTGTTTTTAATACCTTCTTTGTATCCTACGCCACAAGTTCTTTAGCATACATTTTTTGTTTTATTTATAGCGCGTTATTCTACAACTTTTATATATTTTTTCAACAATGTGTATTCAAATTTTAGTTATAATATTAGAAAGAAAATATAGATATATTGGTATTAAAGAACAAAAAATCGGCGAGAAGCATTAAAAAAATATAATGGAAAGCTAACAAATGGAATTATGTATAAGAAGTTGAAAGAACCGCGGACTATAAAGCAAAGGCGTAAATGTAAAAAGGATATCATTAAAAAATGCAAGAAAAAAAAACATTCCAACAATTTTGGAAAATAAGTTGAAGTGAAAAAAGTTTTATGTATGTCAACACATCAATTCAAGTTTTTTCAACTGTAAGGCCTAGGAACAGAAAAATATTTAACAAATCCAGAAGATACCCGACAAATGTAATGAAATTAAAAGTGAAATAAAATTATTAAAAATTAAAAGGATACCGTCACCAGACATAATCGTGGAGTTTTAGGTGTAAATTTACAATAATATAGTGAAAATTGCCGCAACCAGACATAATCGTGTAGTTTTAGGTGTAAATGTACAACAGTATTGTGAAAATAAACTTTCAGTTAAAACTTTTGGGTTAATTGCACAGAGAACCTATGTATATCTGGAAATAGAAAGTATTTGATATAGAAGAGAATCAAATTTAATGTATTATTGCAGATAATGGACGAAACATGGTAAAGAATGCAGAGATATTGAATAAAAACTACGGTAACTTAAATGGAAGTGGGGTAGAATCGGCTTTGGGTCAATTCCATTGATGCATTTCCGAAAAAGCCCATAATTTCTAACATCGATGTAGTTTAATTTTCCCGACGTGCATAGAATGAAATATCATTAATTATTTGGTTTTTCATTGGTTGAATTGTTTGCAGCTTATTTAAAGCTTCCATTTTAAAAGCCAAATTAGTTGGAATAACACAGTAATCTTATTCCATAAAACCGGCTCTATACAATTCTAAAAATACATTAAAAAAGAATCTTATTAAGCTTTGGGAGTAAAATACATATCGGCAATTTCGTGTCACGTGACCCAGGCTTGCTTTTGAGAAGTTTCCCATTGGCAAAATCGGTCTATATATAACACAAATATGAGCGAAAATCTGAGACTACCTCTGAAAATTTCTTTAACAAATTATAAAAAAAGCATAAAAACCTTCAACAACGAGATAAGCAGTTATATTTGGGTAATACAGTTTTTATTTGTTTGAGTGTGGTAATACAGTTGAATTTTTTATGAATAGGTAATGCAGTTGTGTATGTTATGTGTGATATTTGTGTAAAGATACAACATCTATTTCTGCGATTGTATCATACAAGTCAACGCAAAATGCGACTTGTACTAGAAATGATGTGTTTCTTTGTTATTGTTGTTTTTTACTTTGATGCAGATATAAATATAACGGTACATAAGAAAAATACAAAAATAAAATAAGTTGAAATTTTTTAAAATTAAATTCTTAAAAATAAATAAAAACCGTTTTTTTTAAACATACTTGGTGAAGGGTACATAAGATTCGCCACAGCCGAACATAGAACTTTGGCTTGTTTAACTGGGTGCCGGCACTTTTTAGTGTAGCCATACTGTCATACTCCATATTCTCGGCTTACACAGGAAAACTTTTTTGGGAAACTTTTGAATTTGTGTATGAGAAAAAGAGAACGAAATATCAACCATCTCTTTCTCCCACACACAAAATCAAAAATTTCACAAAAACTGTCTGAAGCTCCACATATATAAAAAATAAAATTAATTCACTGCTTTTCTGAGCAGCAGCCAGCATAGTGCCGGTTCACACTGGGAACCTTTTTTTTGGAAACTTTTAATTTTGTGTGTGAGATTCTCTTACACACAAAAATTCTATTTCTCTTACACACAAAAATCAAATGTTTCCCAAAAAAGTGTGAACCGGCACATAGCTGTATAATCACCAAATTCATACCAAATTTGGTAGTACTTTTTTTAAGTGCTGTCAAAACCAATATAGAAAAAATATGAATTTTAAAATACTGATTTAACAGAATATTGTTTATTTTTATGTTAAAAACCGGTATTATATTAGAAAATATTCAAAATGCCGATTTTTCAAAATATTTTCTTCCAAAATCGCGCTTTTTAATCACTAGCATCTCGCTTCTATTCCATAACGTTGAAAATTTTAAAAGCACAGTTGCAAATTTAGCCGGTTTACATGCGATTTTGAGCCGCCACCGAAATTTGAATTGTCAAATATCGCTGCCGCCGTTGTCAATGTTTGTCGGTGCAGGTCTCTGCTACATTTAACAGATGGATTTTTCGAGCGGCTACAAATAAAAGTTACGTTCGTAATTGGAAGATAAAAAAGTAAAGAAAATTAATTTCCAATAAATTAAAATTAATTAATTAGAAATTTTTAAAACTTGAAGAAACCTAAAGCAAAAGTGTTAAATAAACAATATTTAATAAAGTGAGAATCATTTGAAGAAAAAAAGGCAAAAAAAAAATTTGCCAATACACATACAAAAAATAAAAGAAAAAAAAACTAAAAGGAGGACGTCATCAAAGAAACATTGTTGGAGACAACTTTTTTCAGATATTTTATGTGTGCGGAGTAGATGTGAAAAAAATTCAATAGATTTTTTCTTTATTTGCAAATTCTCTAACGTGTATTTAATTTAATACAAAGTTTTAATTTATAGCTTAAAATTTCTGTTTTTTTTTTCTAAACTTAATCCAAAGTTATTTAATTTCTGTTAAAATTCAATTAAAAATGTTTGTAATATAGGATTTTTCAACATATTTTTTTTTAACATAAATTATACTTTTTTATATTTGCCAGCTCAGAGCCACGACCTTCTCTCCCCGTTACGACGACAACGGTTCTCCTTCGATATATTTCCCCCTTTTTATATTTGTTTCCTTCTTCATCACACCATTACTACTCTCACACACAAAAATAATAATAAAAAAATACAACAAACATTTGTACGTACAACAACAAATAAATACGAATAAAGTGAATGCTGCTGATATCAGTGTCAAATTTAATATCAACAACAACAAAAACTACTAAACAGCAACTATAATAACAAAATTTGTGAAGAAAAATATATTTTCAATTTCATTAAAGAAAAACAAGTGAACAAATTCAATCGTTATTAACAATTGTGTATTAATATTTAATTAATTACAACAAGTTAAAAGAAAATCGTAAAAAATGCTGATTAAAGAATTGTAAGTATAAATTACATGTTTTTTCTTTTTTTTTTCTTTTCACTTTTATACCCTATTTTGTATTTAGTAATAGCAAAAAAAAAAAAAAAAAAAAAAAACAATAAATTTGCTCTCTTTTCTTTGTTTTCTTATTTTAATCTCTTCGTTCCTAAGTTTGTCATTTAGAAAGTGTCCTTTTTTTGGGGCCAACAAATGTTTTATTGATTTTCTTAAATTTTATAAGTTTAAGCTTAAATATTTCATTAAATTTTTAAATATTTTTTTTTAATTTTATATTTATTGTTTTATTGTTAATAACAAAATATTTGCCGCTTAATTTCTTATTTTTTGTGATAAATCGATTAACTAGTTTGACTTTTTTTGTTATAATTCTCTCATGGTCACTTTCTTTCTCTCTCTTTTTCTTCTTATTGGATGATAAAGAAAAACACATGTGTTTTTTTTACAATAGTTTGACATTGTTATTATTGCTAATTTAGCGTTTTTTTAAGTGTTATTATCTAATCGGGATTACGTGCAGAGGCTTAAGTTTGAATTATTCATAAATGTTAAGTTGTTGGAGTTAAAAATTGTTTATAAAACTTGTTAAATTAATGAATATTTAACAAATGTTTTTTATGTTTTTAAGTACGAGTTTAAAAATTCATTTAATTCCTCAATTATCTTAATAAAATCAAGTAGTTCTTTAAGAATTTGTACATATTTTGTGTAGGAAATTAAATAACTGCTCAGCTTACTATAGATTAAAGACTATAAACTAGATTATAGACTAGACTACATATACATAGATAAGACTATATACTAAACTACAGACAAGACTATGACTAGACTATGGACAATAATATAGACAAGACTATGACTAGACTATAGACAATAATATAGACAAGACTATAGACTAGACTATATACTAGACTATAGACTAGACTAGACTAAATACTAGACCAGACTATATACTAGACTAGACTATATACTAGACTATATACTAGACTAGACTAGACTATAGACTAGACTATAGACTAGACTATAGACTAGACTATATACTAGACTATAGACTAGACTATAGACTAGACTATAGACTAGACTATAGACTAGACTATATACTAGACTATAGACTAGACTATAGACTAGACTATAGACTAGACTATAGACTAGACTATAGACTAGACTATAGACTATACTATAGACTAGACTATAGACTAGACTATAGACTAGACTATAGACTAGACTATAGACTAGACTATAGACTAGACTATAGACTAGACTATAGACTAGAATATAGACTAGAATATAGACTAGACTATAGACTAGACTATAGACTAGACTATAGACTAGAATATAGACTAGAATATAGACTAGACTATAGACTAGACTATAGACTAGAATATAGACTAGACTATAGACTAGACTATAGACTAGACTATAGACTAGACTATAGACTAGACTATAGACTAGACTATAGACTAGACTATAGACTAGACTATAGACTAGAATATAGACTAGACTATAGACTAGAGTATAGACTAGACTATAGACTAGACTATAGACTAGACTATAGACTAGACTATAGACTAGACTATAGACTAGACTATAGACTAGACTATAGACTAGACTATTGACTAGACTATAGACTAGACTTTAGACTAGACTTTAGACTAGACTATTGACTAGACTGTAGAATAGACTACAATGTCCATGGCCACTACAACACTTTTTGATGTGTCTTTAACGTCCATGGACAAGTCCATGTCATACCACCGTTCCGGCATAGTTACTTAAAGAATGTTGCCATTAAAAGAACCCCAGTCATATATAAGTATCTGCATATTTCTTCTTATTATAAATTAAAATATTTTTTTATCTAATAACTATACAATTTATCATTAATATTCAAATAGTATTTATCAGGTGCAATAGGCAGTACGGAAAAATATGTATAATTGGTTTACGACAATAATGAAAGGCGGTAAATTTAATAGAAAAAATACACATTTTTTATAAACGCCTAGATAACGATTTAAAAAAACTTTATTTAAATATTAACGATGCAGTTAAGATAAAAAGTTAACTGCGTGTAATGGTTGTTTTGCGGGAAAATTATAATTTAAAATTTGAAAAAAAAAAGATTTTTAAAAGGAATAATTTTAATTTAATATTTTATGTTTATTTAGAAGATGGCATTGAAAATACATGACTTTTTTAAACTTATTTAAGTTAGAGTATTGCATTTGTTAAAGATGTTTAGATGGCCGGAGTTAAAGGTTATAATTTCTAAAAAGTATTATAATAAAATACCGTCTAATGAAAGCTCCTTACTCTATAAATTACCAGGTAATTATTTGAGACTATAAGTCTATAGAGCTGCTTAAAGAATTTAACCTTTTCCTTTAAAACTTAAGTTTCTTTTATATTATTCTTTTGGATTTCTATTCTTATTAGGTTATTCCTTTTTGTTACCCTAAACATTACATTAAATTTCAATTAACAATGTTGTTTTTACAAATGTTAAGAAAAAATTTCAATTGAAATGCAGTTGAATTGTACAACTCTTGTTTTTACACTTGTGAAAAATACACATACAAATTTTATTTATATGCTTCCAAAAAAGTATGTATTTAATTTTTAATTGCTTTTCTTTATTGGTATTGTCTTTAAAAGAAAATGGAACAGAAAGATTTCTCTTCGTACAAATAATGTGAAAATGTCGGTAACAAATGTTTTGTCAAGTTCTTCATACGTTTGGGGAATAAAACATATTTTATTTTAAGTTTGTTAAAAAGATTAAGTAAGTTTAAATCTATTTTAATTAAAGAGAATTGAGGTTGAAGGTTAAATAGACCGAAATTGAAACAATACCAAATATTGTTTAAAGTTTTTGTTGGAATTTGTGAAACCAAATAATGTTTTCCCCTTAGTAACACTGCTAAAATTATATTGCCAAATATTGTAACTGTCATTATCAAAATAATTTTCAAAATATATTGTCACTTTTACTTTATAAATATTGTTTTATATTTTTAGTACCTTAAACATGAAAAATTGTTGTCAGTAACAATAGATAAAACAACAAAACTAAACATAGATCTTAAAAGAAATGATGCAGTTGCGAAATAAAAGAAATTGACAAAAAAAAGTAAAAGAGAAAAAAACAACAAATTAGAACTAATAAATCAATGAAGAAAATAAGTGCCATTAAATAGATGACGATAAGAAAAAAAATAGCAACAACAATACTATATAAAATTATATAAATAAAATTAAATTTGCCAATAAACACATTATAACTAACAAACACACTTATTTATTTACCTACATACATACATAAATACCTACTTGTATAAGATATAATTTTTAGATAATAGATAGAGGACACTGGCACAATACCCCGCCCCCATATGATTTAAAGTCTTGGTTGTTAACAGACATGGCAATATTCAAATAGTATTTACATTTGAATTAAACTGTATTTTAGTACTTTTTTGTAGGCGATTTTTTTTCAATTCACTAGACTATTGACTGATCTATGGTCTAGTATATTTAATAACTGGTATTTGCCTTTATTAGTCTTTTAATTATTCGATAGACTGGTCTATGGACTAGTCTATGTACTAGACGATTGACTTATCTTTGGGCTATCGACTAATCTTTAATTAGTTTGTAAACTAGAATATTGATAAATCTATGGATTGATTTCTCACAGTTTAATTAGTTTATTCCATTGACTAGGCAATAGGCTTGTCCGTTGACCAATCTAGTCTATGGACTAGTCTGTTGATTAATCTATTGACAAGTCTGTTGACTAGTCCATACACTAGTTTATTGACTAATCCTTTGACCAGTTTATTGACTAGTTTATTGACTATTCTATGACCTAGTACATGTTCAATTCTAATCTCTATTCTATTAAATAGTCTGTACTATTACTGACTTGTCTATTGGCTATTCTATTGACTAGTATACTGACTAATCTGACTAATCTATTGGCTAGTCTGTGGGCTAGCCTGTTGACTAGTCTGTTGAATAGTTTATTGACTAATCTATTGACTAGTCTGTTTGCTAGACTATAGACTAGTCTATTGGCTATTCTATTGGCTAGTCGATTGAATATTCTATTGACTAATCTATTGACTAGTCTGTTGACTAGTCTATTGACAAGTCTATTGACTAGTCTATTGACTAATCTATTGGCTAGTTTTTTGACAAGACTATTGGCGAGTCTGTTAAATAGTTCGTTGGCTATTCTGTTGACTAGTCTAGTGACTAGTATGTTGACTAGTCTATTGACTGGTCTATTGGCTAGTCTATTGACTAGTCTGTTGAATAGTCTATTGACTAATCTATTGACTAGTCTACTGACAAGCCTGTTGATTTGTCTATTGACTAGTCTATTGGCTAGTCTATTGACTAGTCTATTGACAAGTCTTTTCACTAGTCTATTGACTGGTCTGTCAACTAGTCTGTTGACTAGTCTATTGACTAGTCTTTTGACTATTGTATTAACTAGTCCGTTGACTAGTCTATTGTCTAATCTGTTGACTTGTCTATTGTCTTGTCTGTAAACTATTCTATAAATAGTATATTGTCTATTCTATTAAAAAGTCTGTTGACTAGTCTATTAACTAAACTTATGACTAGTCTATTGGGTAATATATTGACTAATCTGTTTAGTAGTTTACTGGCTAGTATATTGACTAGTCTATGGTCTTGTCTGTTGACTATTCTATTAATTAGTCTGTTGGCTAGTCTATTGACAGTCGGTTTACTAATCTATTCACTAGTCTGTTGACTAGTCTATTGACTAGTCTGTTAAATAGTCTGTTGGCTAGTCTGTTAACTAGTCTGTTGGCTAGACAGTGATAAGTCTGTTGACTAGTATATTGACTAGTCTGTTGAAGAGTGTACTGACTAGTATGTTGACTAGTCTGCTGACTATTGACAAGGCTATTGCCTTGTATGTTGACTAGCCTGTTCTGTTGACTAGTCCGTTGATTAGTATGTTGATTAGTCTGTTGACTAGTCTGTTGAATAGGCTATTAACAAATCTGTTGGCTAGTCTATTAACTAGTCTTTTGAAGGGTCTATAAAGTTGTCTATTGAACTAGTCTATTGGTTTGTCGATAGACTTGTCTATTGAGTAGTCTACTGACTTGGCTACGATCTATACTATTGAGTAGTCTATATACTAATCTCTTAAGCAGTCTGTAATCCAACTAATCTATTGACTAGTCCATGGAGAGGTCTTCTAACTAGTGTATGGTCTAGTCTGTGGTAGGTAGGTTTATAGGAGGATGTATACTACATCAAATCCGAAGAAATACATCTAGGCCACTATCGGGCCTGTTGTGCGCTCTTTACCATGAAAAGAAAGGAACTGAATGAATTATTTGTCAGTGTTCAGAAACTTAGTTTCCTGAACGTAATTTCTAAGAATCTTCCAATCAGTGTTAGTCAGGAATGTTATTTCCGGAATAACATCACTTCCAAGATACTTGGATCTAACTTCGACGAATGCCTGGCAGTGGCAAGAAAGTGCTCCAGAGTTTCACTGTCCTCTCCACATGCTCTACATTCGTACGAATCCGCACGTCCAATTTTGCATAGATGTGCTCGTAATCCTGTGTGTCTACTCAGAATACGTACCATCATACTAACTTCAGACTTTCTCATTTTGAGGAGATTTTTTGTCTTGCTCTCATCAGGGTCACCCATAGCATCTTCGTGGTTCTACCCACTGTTTCATTATTCCAAAAGGCCTTATGGGATTCTCTCACCCATATTTTTAGTTCAGCTTTTGTTGCGGCGAATGGTTTTGCGTTTGTCAGGTTAACTGCCTCGTGCTCCCTTCCCTTTAAAGCTATTACATTCGGCCTTTCGTTACCGACTACTCCCGAGTGGGCTGGTACCCATATGATGTGAACCTTACCTCAGGGAGAGTATTCAGTTAAAGCTTTCTTACAATCCAATACGATCTTAGATTTAGTTCTATCGCATGATATCGCCCTATTTGCTTTCTAGCTATCGGTAAATATATTAAGCGCTGTGTTCGCCTTATTTATTCTAATCTAATTTACGCATTCCGTTATTGCTCGTACTTCTGCCTGGAAGCTTGTGTTATGATTTGGTAAAAGGTGGTATATTTCTGTTTCTGGGTCTTTAATATTGAACCCCAGCCCTACTTTGTCCCCCAATTTAGAGCCATCCGTGTAGCAACGAATTCCTACTGGGATTAGCGTTTCAAAGTTTCCGACATATTCTGTGTCTGGTATACGATCAGGCACATCCGATGATTGTGTATAACCTACCAATGTGTCCAGTATACATTGATGACGTGTCCTATAACCGCTTTTGGCCAGTTCGCCTAAAGTAAAGAGCCGTTCGGCTGTAAGCGCCGCCTCATATCTTAAATATGTTTCAATGGGTGGAATATCTAGCAACGTTTCCAGAGCCTTGGTTGAAGTACACATGGCACCACTTATACCCAAGCAGTATGTACGTTGAACTCCCTGTAGTAGTTTGATATTGCACTTTTTGTCTAAAGCAGTCCACCAGATTATTAAAGCATAAGCTAGAATTGGTCTAATAAAGCCAATTTGTCATAGTAGGAGTATGAACCCATTTCATGCCTATAGTTCTCCTACATATCGCCCAGCACCGATGTGCCTTGTTGATCCTATCCTCCATGATCTAGTCTATAGTTTAGACTTTAATCTTTTTTATGGACTAGTTGCGCTTAGTCTAAACTATTTAACAAAAAAAAGTACTTGAAAAAAATAAAATAGTACTAAATTTTCCAGCTCTGATTGCTCTACATTTTAAAGTTATATAAAGACCTTAAGAGTTCTGCTTAAGCGAATAAAAGGTAAAAGCTAAAAAAATAATAATTCTTAAATGAATGCAATAAAAAAGAATACACATCATTTTCCTAGTATTTAATCAATTATTGATAATTTCTACTTAAGTAGTACTTAAACGTTTAGTTTAGATGTTTTATTATGACAAGAGATTAGGTATGTTTTAGCAAGGTTCTTAGTAAAAAGTAAAATTTTCTAAAAAAAAGAAAAAAAATAAATAAAATAAACATTTAGGGGAATTAAGCTGTAGAATTAAAAGAATTTTTTGGGTTAAATATTTACATTAAAATGCGAAAGGAAATGGATTTCGGAAAAGTCTGTTTTTTATTTTTTTTAAATTATCTAAATGCAAAAAAGTTTTGCACTTAATACAAGAATCAATCAACCCTATGTATAAACATTCATTTAAATTGTTACTTTTTTTTGCTATTTTATTGTTTATAAAAAAAATTATTCAGTTAAACAGTTAAAACGTCATGATAATTGATTAGATTACAGTGACTAAAACCATTTAATCAGAATTCTATTAAGTGTTTAATCATTTTTTAAAAGAGAATGAAAAAAAATATATATTGATAAATAATGTATGCAGGTCCGCATACGTAGATGACTGACTGTTAATAGCCGAAACACGATTTTATTAAAAAACTGACTAATATTTTATAACCAAAAAGCGATTTTTGTTGAAAGTCATCTTCATTTTTGTTTGTATTGTATTTGCCTTTCTAGTCAAATATACATATTGCTGTGATATGGAGACGATTACCGACAACCTTTATTTTTATTACGAATAACGAATTATTGATCTGTTTTGGGATTATGATTCAACTATTTTTGGTTTTTCTTATGCGGAGATTTAGTTATTGTATGAACAATGTGAATAAAGGCAGATTAACAAATAATAACGTAAAAATAGTACTAAGTGGTGGAAGCCGATTAAATTTTGAGCCATCAAAGGTAAACTTGATGGCTTAAAAATTGGTTAAAACAAAAATTTCTTAAATTGCATAAATCAAACAACTAAAAATTCGTTAAATATACCAAATTTTATACAATAATCGCCTTTTTCCTGGATCCTAGGATTTGCAAAAATCTATTCCGGCATTTCGATTCTCAAGATCTGTGAAAACCCGTCGCCATAGACTTCAGTCTAGTTTAAATATAGAGACGAATTTTAAAATTTAACTTCAGCTAAGTTTGATCGTTTTTCAGCATCTAATGGAACGAATTTTCAAATAAATGTTTCAAGAATCGTGAGAAGTGTTCCTGTAAATTTTTTCTTTGACCGATAGATGTCATTGAAGTTTTAAATTTAGTTTAAAACCGCTTTGAAAATCACTCTTAGATGTTTTATCGCAAATTTCATTGAATGACATGTCGATTTCGCCAATCTCCAGCAGTATTGTTCGTGTTCAAGGGTTCTTCGGGCGTCCTCTTCTTCTACTGTCATGAGGGTTCCATTACAAGGCATATCTTCTGATGCTTTCTGGGGTTTTACAAAGAATAAGGCCAACCCATAATTTTCTTTTTAATGGTCGTTTTATTTGATCTTCTCCATAAAACGGTATTACTAATTGCAATTGTCTAGAAAATACGCCATATCAGACTGATGTAAGCCATGATTCGCTTCCATAGAGTAAAGCCATTATTTTGGATGCAATGAATAATCGCAATTTTGCGTGAATAGATATCTGTGATGTTCTACACATCTTGTTAAACCGATCGAAAACGGCTTTGCTTACATCCTTCTCTACCCCGCCCATCGCCCATTTATCCACCTCGTGCTATTCTTTCTTATTCCACAAGGGTATATCAGAGAAAGATGGGAATCTTCGGTCAAATCGGAATTTGCTCTCCAATGGAAAGCTGCAACAGGTCTTAGACAGACAAAGCTCGTAATTACGTTATCTAAGGGAAAATCTCAAAAGTTGTTATCGCTTAACAAAAACGATTTTAGAATACTAACGGGATTACTCACGGGACACTGCGGTCTCAGATGTCACCAAATTCATGCTAGGTAAAGCAATAAGTTGTGGCTGTCAGGATGAAATCTGTCCAATGCTAGGATCACGTCGAGCTAGAATCTTGGGTGCTACTTCTCTAGCCCCGAAGGATATACTCAACCTCTCACTAATCAAACCTGTTATTTTCATGCGTGAAATAAACCTGATATGGTGAACTTACGGGCTGCACAAAAGATCTAAAACAGCGTCGTTCTAATCTAATCTCCCCCGCCTTGTGTTGACATTATGCAGCCCAAATAACAAAAGTTCTCCAAAAATTCGATTTCGATGTTATCAACGTATAATTGGTCTGCATGGACTTTGTCTTTTGGACGTTTACCTTCAGGCCAACCTCTTTAGAATCAATCACAAAATCCTTTAACTTACTCTGCATATCACTGTGTCTTTGGGATATAAGATAAATATCATCTGCGAAGTAGAAATCCTCAAGATGTCGTTGGAAATTCCTCTTCTTTTCTCGCAATCTTTGTACATAATATTGTTTAAAACTAGCGCAAAGATCAGAGGGAATAGAGGACATCCCTGCTTTATACCTACATTTGTAGTAATTACTCCACTATACTTCTCCTTATGGCGAGATATTGGCGTATTATCTTAATTGGGACCCCTTTACATCTAAAGGCTCTATATATTGCACTTCTTTTAACGAATTCTAAGTTTTTTTTTGAAATCTATAAATAGGAGATACATGGGCGACCTCCATTCCGTTGAGTGTTCGATTATGATCCGTAATGTATTGGCCTGCTCGAGACAACAACGGTGTGGTCGAAAACGTGCTTGTTTATCGGGAAGAGATCGTTCTATGGTGCTGTATCCTATTGTTAATAATAATCGCCATAATCTTGTAGACTGTATTCAGAAGCGTGATACTCTTCCAATTATTACAATCTGTCAGATCAGCTTTCTTGGGGAGTTTCATTATATACCCTCTTGTCCATTCATTCGGTAGCCTTTCCTGTCGTCATACCTTCTGTATAATGTCCACTGAAACTGCAGGGTCAATTTGCACAAATCCGTCTTTTACGGTGATTTGTTCTCATTCTCCTTTAGGGACAGGGGTTGGTATTTATCACCTTAATCGTCAGCTTATCAGAGTTGAACTCGTCGTCCAACCTACGTGTATGCTGTTCCATATCTGTCAATATTCCACCGTCCTTATACTTGATGTCTCTATTTATGGATTTTGGGTTGATTTGCACATATCCGTCTTTTCCGGTGATTTCTTCTCTTTCTCCTTTAGGGACAGGGGATTGGTATTTATCTCCTCAATTGTAGTCGTCAGCTTATCAGAGTTGAACTCGTTGTCCAACGTACGTGTCTGCTGTTCAACATCTGTCAGTATTCTACCGTCGTTATTCTTGATGCCTCTATTTTAGAAGCGGCGGTATAATTTTGGAATTTTATTAGAACAAGCCGCACTTTCAGTCTAGTTCGTCATTGTCTCAAAAGACTTGAAGTCTTTGCTAAGTATTAAGTGATTCATTAGTTAATATGTTTTACCCGGTTGTCTTCGCAACAACCTATACTGTAAATCAAATATTCCCAGATATTGTTCAGTTTTTCATGTTCTTTCTAAAGAATCAAACCGCAACTCTAAAACGTCTACATGACAACACAATTTCCAAATCTTGTGCACCAAAGATCGATGTGTGTCAGGGAGCGGAAACCAAACGTTATCCAAGTTTGTATTTTGCTTTTTAGTCCAAAAAAGTCGATAACCATGGCTCTGTAGCGACATGTTCAAAGACAAGTTAAATTCTACTTCATACACTAGTCAATAGAATAGTAAATAGTCTAGTTTATAGACTAGTAAAGAACCTGATCCAAAGACTAGGAAATCAACTAGTCCATATATGTTTCAAGAGACATATCATAGACTATTAAATAGTCTACAGACTAGTAAATAACAAATATTTTTGTTCATTGGGTTATCATTTGCTTTGTGCATTGTTCTGCTAATAAATATTCTTATCATCTCTAATTGCGGTTACCATTACTATAACAATTATTTGTATTCTATCTATCCTTCAATATGTATGTATTTTACAGCCCTTTTATTTTGTTTATTACTTTGGGTTTTTTTCAGATATTATTCATTTTTGGTTTATTACTATAATTTCCATTGACATCATCAATAATAAAAAAAAATTAAAAAAAAAAAAAAATGTTTCCTTATTGATATCTGCAACAGATTTATCATCATTTGTCTGTTCTCTGTCTGCTGCAGTGGTAATATGATTTTAGATCTATTCATTTCCAACCAATTAGCAGTGATTTCCTCTTTTTGAATATTGAAATTTTTCTTTTAGATTTTTTTCTTCGTTATTTTACTGTTTGCTCTAATTTCCTGTTAAATATAAAATTTCAAAAATTTTTTAATTTTTCAATTAAATATTTCAACACTTAATATTTTTTTATTTATAAATCACTAAAAGATTGGCGGATGGAGGTATGTTTGGTAGTACATGATGGTCAGTTTTGAGTTATTTTTAAATTTTGTGTGCATTCGTCATTATTATCGTTTTAATCAATGTTTTTTTTGCCAATTGAAAATGTTATTAATGGCAGCAGCGCCAGTCAGCAGCCACATTTATTTCTACTGAATTATCAATAGAATTTCAATAATAAATATATAAAAGTATATGTTTGGCATAAACAAAAGCCAAAAAGTAGAGTGAAAAACAAAAAGTAGATGTAAACGAAAATTTTCAAAATTAATTGCTTCTAACTGGGCACAGTGGTTTAGGCGGGAAAATAAAAGTAAATGTAATACGAATTACTGGTACTCACGAATGGATTGATCGATATAGTTTACATCAAGTCCAAAGAAATACATCTAGGCCTCAACCGGGCCTGTTTTGCCCTCGCTTACCAGAGTCTCTGCTGGGAATCGAACCCACTATATCCGGTCTAACAGACTAGAAAACTTAAGATCACAAATTTGTTTACATAAACTTACGATCGACCCTCTCGTCAAGTGGGGAAAAACTTTTTTCAAAAACGTACAAGTACTGGAGTAGTTTAGGTGAGTACCTGTTGAGTAGTACTTTATGTACATGGCTGAATCCGGTCCATTACCAATACTTTGCTCAAATACTCGAGCTTTCTAATATTTGGTAATATTTAGACCAATCAAAAGCCTTTCTCGACAATAAACTTAACCACACTACTGGGATGACCATTGTACCGAATATGCCAAAATCTGACTTTATTACTAACATGGTATATCAGGTATGAACAGTGTAAACCCCGAAACGTACTCTTACAATGAAGGGAACCCATCACACGGACCTTTCATCCGACGCATTCATAAGAATATGTGCGGGACCACACACCTCTGACTGTTCTTGAGATCTCAACTTATTCCTAACTTATAGATCCAACAGTCTCTCCTATTTGAGGCCCTGTTGAGTCGTCAATTCTTATTTCAAACGTTTATCAATCTATTAATCAACACTCTCTTACCCTGATTTGGTTTTCAAACATAACTCTGAAGGGAACTCACCAATACGCAGTACAGGACAAATCCTGCGGTCCTCTGACAGATAGATCTTCTGGTCAAACCGCAAGTCTAATAAATTCGGGGTGTCAGTTGAAACTAGATTCTAGTCTAGCCAGATTAGAGGTTCTGGTAGCGCCTCTATTGCCCGGTATAACAGAGCAAATCCTGAAACATATCCGGACAATGAAGAGACCCATCAGAAAGATTTTTCATATGACACATCCTTAAGGATATGTGCAGGTCCACACACCTCAGACTTATTCTACATCGTGTTCTTGTGATGTCAACTTTTTCCATATAGATCCCAAAGTCTCTGTTAATCAACAATCTCTTACCACAATTTGGATTTCAAACATAACCTCGAAGGGACCTCAAAAATACCCAGTTAGTTCATCATAAATCAGAGGAGTCAGTTGACTCCAGATTAGAGGCACTGGTAGCAGCTCTATTCTCCGGGATAGCAATAGCACGAAAGTAAAGGCTGTTCACCAAGATAACATATCCCGGGGTACCACAAAATGCTCAGTTCGGATAAGACAGCAATATTTTTTAATTATTTCTCACACTAAAAGAAAACCCTTCCTAAATACTACGTTTTACTACGTTAATGATCTTGAAATCAGTCCGATTAACGGTGTTATTGAATTAACGAAAATTGTATGTAGTCGTAAAATGTTCATAAATATAATGAAACGATGTCATTAATATATAAAGATGTAAAATATAATTTAATCAATGATAAAATTTCATCAATATAATGAAAATTTTTCATCAATAAAATGTTGGAAATAATTTGTTATATAGTTTTGCTACCTTAATATTATGAAATATTTCGTTAATGTTAAGAAACTTTGGGATCTATGCAATTAATGTTATTATTGGTTTAATGACATAGTTTTATTACTACAATCATTTATACATTAAAGTAATGCAACATTTTAATTTAAAACGTTATTCAAATGTAAACTGATTAATTTTAGTCCGCGGAGGTATAATAATGATTTCGAATAGAAAATTAAGTTAAAAATAATAATTAAAAATTTCGTTAAAATTTCTTTCATCTTTAACCACTGTGCCAACAAATAAAGATCATACAAATACAAATGGTGTCAATTAAATAATAAAACTATGAAGAAATATGGTCAAGATGTCAGTCATTCAACTGGATGAGGGTTATATAGACTATTGACCTTTGGACTAACAAAATTTCAATCAAATTTTATGATTTTATTAAAAGTAAACAGCAGTACAGACGCAGCAATTACAAAATGCATTAAAAATGTATTATTTTTACAGATGACATCATAACATCATATTAGACATCAATCACTCTCTCTCTTTTTCTCGCTCTCTCTCTCTTTGTCACTGTCAAATTCTCAATTATGTAAAATATTTGAAATCTTTATGCTTGTTTTTTATTATTTAATAATAAAAAGTAATAAACTTTTATTTGGGTTGTATTTTTTCGTTTATAATTTCTTTGAAATTTTTGATAGTAAAATTTGGCAAATGTTTTGTCTCACAATTAAATTAAATTTAATAATCAACAACAGTTAACCTTAAAAATATTTTGTTTATTTTTGAATCGAAATATTAAAGAAAAATATTGATATTAAATACAATTGTTTATAGAACATTTCAATACTAATTGTATTTTATTTTAAATATTTGCACTAATTTATAGTAAAGTGATGAAAGAACGAACATTTTTTGAAAATTTCAAAATAAAATTTTGGAATTTAGCTGCAACACGGAATCTGTTTTTCTAAAATTATTACAAATTTTAATTTATTTTGTTTTCAAAAATCTTCTCAGTAACGCATTTTTAATTAAAAGAAAGCATATCAAGAGAAAGGCTGCAATCCAAGCATGAAACTCTACATTGCATTAATGAAAAATGTTTCATTAATTTTATGAATATGTTTTTCTTCACCTCTATGAAACTATTTCATTGATGGAATAAAATTGTTTATTTTCAAATTTAAAATAAAATTTTGGAATTTGGCTGTAATACGGAATCAGCTTTTTTCTAAAATTATTACAAAATTTAATATAAATTTATTTTGTTTTCAAAAATCATCTCTGTAACGCATTTTTAATTAAAAGAAATCATATCAAGAGAAATGCTGCAATCCAAGCATGAAACTCTACATTGCATTAATGAAAAATGTTTCATTAATTTTATCAATATGTTTTCCTTCACCTCTATGAAACTATTTCATTGATGGAATCAAATTGTTTATTGTTTCCATCAAAATATCACAATACCACGGCTGCACTACATATTTGTTTCATGGACTCATAAGATCCCATATTAAGCTTTACCTGAAAACCAGGCTTAAAGCTAACATAGCCCTTCATTGCATTAATGAAGATTTCATTAATTTTTATGTATTTGTTTTTCGACACCACTATGAAACTATTTCATTGAATGAATAAAATTGGTTGTTGTTTCAATGAAGATCTTTCATAAACGCCAAGAAGCAAAAGGGTGTAAACGGGAGAAGCTAGAGTGCCAAAATTACAGCCCACGATTTTACCCAGATCCCATACTACAGTATCCAGAATATAAGCTAATGTAGCCCTTCATTACATTAATGAAGAACTGTGAAACTATCTCTTTGGTGGAATGTAAATGAAAATATGATAAATTTTACTCGATCATGAATGCGGTTATACGGCTACAGTTCTTATATTCTATTTAGTGATTCATATTTGATTCATGCATTCCACGGAACTCCCTTTATAAAAAATGTTGTAACAAATAAGCATCATAAGACTCCATATTAAGCTGTATCTGAAGTTAAAATTTAGACTTAAAAACCTTCTAAGCGACACATTTTAATTAAAAGAAAATATATCAAGATGAAAGCTGCTTTCCAGGCATGAAACTAATGTAGCCCTTCATTGCATTAATGAAGAATGTTCCATTACGTTTATGAATTACTTTTTCACACAGCAGTCAAACTATTTCATTAATGGAATGAAATTGGTTATTATTTCAATGAAAATCATTCATAAACATCATTTAACGACATCGTTAAAATGTTTGTTGAACAAGTGAATACGTGCACATAAATCGGCCCAAATAACAGACATTTCGTGTTCAATGTTTTCACTGTGAAATTTTTACAGTGTCTTTCTGTATAACTGGAAGGAGCTATAGGTTACTTTTTACTTCAAAATTTTGAAGTGGGCGACGTCGCCACACGCCCACCTACAAAATATGTATAAAAAGTCACATATCTCAGCAACTTCCTGAGCTAGAGTCTTCAAATTTTCTATGACATCCATATACATAAATACAAGGGGATAAAATGGACAGCACCTCCCTCCTATAAAGAAAATCTTAAATTAGTATATCTGAGAAAATATAACATCTAGAGCCAAAAATGAAGCGACTAGCAATAGGGGGCGTGGCACCTCTGATAGAAACTAAATACTAAATTTCGTTTACCTGGGAAACTATTGGAAATAGAATCTTAGAACTTTGCACAAATATTTCGGAGAAAAATGGGAGGCGGACTTTCATAAGTGGACATTTGGCAACTCCCATATGAATTAAGTATTAAAAATCGTATATCTGAGAAACTATTAGAGCTAGAATCTTTAAATTTTGCATGAACTGCTTTGATATCCATGTGAACAGTTGGGTAATAAATTGTCGGTTTAGATTTTAGGGGCGTGGCACTTCTCATATAAATTAACTACAAAAAGTAGTTTTTCTATTTTGTACGAAGAACTTTAACATCCATTTGAAGATTTGGATTTGGGACTTTCATTAGGTAGGCGTGGCACCTCCTATATGAATTATGTATAAAACTATTAGATCTAGAGCTATTAGAGCTAGAAATCTCAAATTTAGCGCGAAGAAATCTGACATCAATGTGAAAATTTGGTAAATAATTTGGCGGATTTTCAATAGGGGCTTGGCACCTGCCATATGAATTAAATACAAAAATTCGTTTATCTGAGAAACTGTTAGAGCACACTGGGTATGGTTAGTAATTATATATAATCCTCATAGCACATTCTATTTAGTGTTTATCTAATTTAATCATACTCAATTTTATTCTATTTGCAAAATCTACTACAAAAAGTAATTGTTTTGATTTAAAACAATGAACTAAAAAACAAAAAAAAAATTATTTTCTATTTTACACAAATCATGTAGAGCATTGTATTCCCCAAGTCTCAGTAGTAGTATTTAAATTAAATGATGTTTTAATTTTATTTGGATTTTTTTTGCTCATATCACATGTGGGCTTGTAGATTTATAAACTTCGGCATAACGATGTGGATATATTAGTTAGTGATTCATTCTGTGATTTTCATCATTATGTTGGGGATATAGATTCGAGATCGGGAAGATCATTTGTGAGGAACATGATACCTATCGAATGGGAACAATTCTTGAGCTATTCTACCAGTTATCTGTTCGAAAATCAATACAAATGCTCAATAGATCATATATATATTATTAAGAAATCGATACTATATAATTTGTATATCATTTGAAAGGAAATGAGTTTTCTTTTAAAGTATATAGTGTATAAACGATTTGATATTGCCGCACATATTTGAAAATATATATAACAAAAACACTATACTAGGTTTTATTTACAACATCAATATGATTTTCTACACTTTTGCTTTTTTTTCGAAATTGACATCATTGTACATTATAAATTATTTTAATTACCCTTTATAGGGGTAATTTAGCTCATGATACTTCTATGAAATTGACAGACATTCGGTCAGACTATTGTTTAATATCATTTTACATTTCAATCATAAAATATTGTAATTTATACTGTTATAAATATTAAATAACATTTAGTTTTTTTTCATATTTATTGAATTTGGTAAAAACGTAAGACAATAGTTTAACTTTGTCATTGCACGAAATGTTATTTATACACGTTTTTTTTTCTACATTGACAAGTTATTGTCTAAAACGACTAATTATTTAATTATAAGAAATTGTCTGTCAGAAATGCTCTTTGTTCCCTAGCTTCCTTAGGTTAAACATTTTATTGTTATTGTTCCCTTTAGGAATTATTTCAATAATTAATTCATGGATAATAATAACAACCCTAAAGTAATAAAACTGTTAAATAGTTAGGGTTGGCTTAAAGTTTGAAGAATTTTATCTAAATTAAAATTTGTTTTAAATTAAATATGGACAAATATGTATATTCACTAGACTATAGAAAAACCTATGCTTTACTCTATGGATCTAGTCAAAGGACCAGTCTATTCCGTGGTACATCAGTCATAATAAACTAGTCTGTGGACTAGTAATAATGATGCCAGATAAACTAGTCTGTGGACTAGTTTATTGACTTGTCTATGCACTAACCTATAAGCTAGTCCATACACAAACCTATTCTCTAGTCTGTGGTCTAGACTATTGACTAATCTAATGAAGGTCTATTGACTAGTCTGTGGACTATTAATTAGTGTATGGACTAGTCTATAAACTAGTCTATGGACTATTCTATGAACTTGTATTTAGACTAGTCTATGAACTAGTCTATGTATTTGACTTGTCTATGGCCTAGTCTATGAACTTGTCTGTGGACTAGTCTATGGACTAATCCATGGACTAGTCTATGAACTAGTATTTGGACTATTATATGGACTAGTCTATGAACTAGTCTATGGACTAGTCTATGAACTAGTCTATGGACTAGTATATGAACTAGTCTATGGACTAATCATTGCACTAGTCCATGGACTATTCTTTGGACCAATCTATGGACTAGTCTATGCACTAGTCTATGAACTAGTCTTTGGACTATTATATGGACTAGACTATATTTGGACTAATCTATGGATTAGACTATTGATTAGTCTATGGTTTAGTCTATTGACTTGTCTATGTCCTATTCTATGAACTTGTCTCTGGACTAGTCTATAAACTAGACTATTGATTAGTCTATGGTCTTGTCTATGAACTAGTCTTTGGACTATTATATGGACCAGTCTTTGGACTAATCTATGGTCTAGTCTATGAATTGGTCGTTGGACTATTATATGGACTAGTCTATGAACTAGTCTATAAATTTGTCTATGAACTAGTCTGTGGACTATTCTATGTACTAATCTATGGACTAGTCTATGCACTATTATATGTACAAGTCTATGATCTAGTCTATGGACTAGACTATGGACTAGTATATAAACTAGTTTGAGGGGTTTATTGACTTGTCTATGGGCTATTATATGGACAAGTCTATGGCGTATTCTATGGACTATTGATTAGTCTCTGGACTATTGTAGTCTATGAACTAGTCTATGGACTGGACTATGTACTATTCTATAAACTAGTCTATGGACTAGTCAATGAACTAGTTTATGAACTGGTCTATGCTCAAATCTATGAACTAGTCTATGATTTAGTCTACGGATTACTGATTAGTTTATGTTCTAGTCTGTATACTAGTTAATAGCCTATATTAAAAATGTCCACAATATTTTTAAATGATAATAAAAAATAATCGCTCTTATCACGTGTGTCGCCTGCTGCAAGTCATTGTACTATTTATTGTTTATTATTATTTTTTTATATTTTTAATTTGTGTAATTAAAGTTAAAAATGTTAAAGGCAGTTTGTTAAAATTTTCATGCCAATTAACATATATTTTATTATTATTTATAATGTGACACTTGAAAGCTAAAATACTTTAATTAAACAAACGTTTTTGTTTCTTTTTCTCAAACTAAACATATAATTGCGAAATAAGTTTTAAAGGTTGTTTAATAATATTATTTTGTTGAAAATTTGTTAAATGAAAATGTTATAATAATGAAAAGTTATTTAAAGAAAAACTAATTTAAGAGAAAAAAATTATTATTAAAATTAATTTACAGCATAATAAGGCATTGTTTTAACAAATTATAATTTTATAATATTAAATGCTGTGAAAATTAATTGGTTTTAGGAGGTCTTTATTTTTAGCTTTAATTTAACTCAGAGATCTAAAATGATTTATTTATAAATCACTATGTTGCAAATCGTCTTTAGCTCACTTTTCTATTACAGAACTTAAAAAAATATTCTCAAATTTTCAATTAATTAAAAAACACTATCAGAATTGTAACATTAATTTTCTTGTACTTTGTATCGTTGACAAGTTTAGGTTCTTTTTTTCCAATCGTTAAACATTTTCGAACATGTGGCCTGATATTTCTAATAATAAAAAAAAAACAATAATAATTTTCATATTTTTATCTTTCCATTATAGTTATTTCGAAAATTACTTTGTTTCTACATTTGCTAAAGGCCTTTCATACTACTTCCTACTACTACTGCCACCAACCAACCATCTCTCTACTCTTCTATTGTACACTACATTCTATACATACAATATTTCCTATCTCCAGCAAAAACAAATAGTCTGATTTTTATTTCTACTTTTTTTCGAAATATTTTTTTTATATACCATCAGTTCATATTTTTTGCATTCGTTTACGCTTTTAGGTTGTTTATGGTTCAGCACTTATCTATCTGCCAGGCATGGAAAACTTAAATTTTGAAAAAGTAAAAACAAAAACAGCATTTATTTGGATTTTAGACTAGACTTGGCTATAACCTAGATTGTAGTCTAAACTATAGACTAGTCTATAGTCGAGTCTATAGTCTATACTAGACTATAGACTAAACTATAGACTAAACTATAGACTAGACTATAGACTAAACTATACGCTAAACTATGACTAAACTATAGACTAGACTATAGACTAAACTATAGACTAGACTATAGACTAGACTATAGACTAGACTATAGACTATACTATAGACTAGACCAGCGGTTCCCACCGTTTTTTACTTCGCGGACCCCTTGAGGAATCTATTTAATTTCACGGACCCCCATACATATTTTGATATCTTATTGTTATAAATAATTGTTCATCCGAAAATTGTCTTAGTCCTGGTTCATAAACCCTATAAAATATTCCCGTACATTGAGAATATTTAGTATTTCGGAGATGTTTTCAATTGCATGGTTTTAAATATAGAATGACTTCTAACATGATGTTTAATTTTATGATCGTGAGAGCATTCATGTTCATTTCTCGTCAAGGTAGCGAAAAGGTTTCTTTATCAAGTATTGTCGACATGTGCTTAAAGAGTCATGTCTCTAAATTTTTTTGCGATTGCATAGGAGTGACCTGAGTATGTAAGCTAAGTTTTCGGGAAAATATGTGAAAGTTAGACTTCTTCGATGTTGTTGCGGAATGCGTTACCCACATAAAATATGACCTAAACTCTTTGCGAATGTACAGTGAATTTCGATCTTAAATTTGAATTTTAAAATACCTACGAATTATTTTACTGCGTGGTTTTGACTATTTAAGAAAAACGCTATGAATTTTCTGATGTTGATTTAATAATATTGGACAACAAAATGAAGTTAAAATCTGTGTATCACGTCGGAATGGAATATTTATATTTAAAATTAACTAGACACTTTTGCTTACAATTTAAAAAAATATTATGAAATGTGACCTAACTTCATATTCCGGGATCCAGTATCAGTATTTAATTCTAAGGCAAATCATTATCCGTCTGATATAAAAACATCTATTTCGATACATATAGATTTATAAAAATGATAAACGACCGAAACAATAAAATTCAAAAAGTCACCAAAAAATCTCGGATTATTGAATAAAAATTGTGTTGTGTATTTTAGTATTTATGAAAAATTTGGAGATATTTCTAATATTTTCTAACATATAGAGAATATTTTTTATTCATGATATTTTCGTTCGTCTTCGCGGACCCCCTAGGATTTTGCTACGGACCACTAGGGGTCCGCGGACCCCCTTTTGGAACCGTTGGACTAGACTATAGACTAGACTATAGACTAGACTATAGACTAGACTATAGACTAGACTATAGACTACACTATAGACTAGACTACAGACTAGACTATAGACTAGACTATAGACTAGACTATAGACTAGACTATGGACTAGACTATAGACTAGATTAGACTATAGACTAGACCAACGGTTCCCAAAAGGGGGTCCGCGGACCCCTAGTGGTCCGTAGCAAAATCCTAGGGGGTCCGCGAAGACGAACGAAAAAAATCATGAATAAAAAATATTCTCTATATGTTACAAAATATTAAAAATATCTCCAAATTTTTCATAAATACTAAAATACACAATTTTTATTCAATAATCCCAGATTTGTTGGTGACTCTTTGAATTTTATTGTTTCGGTCGTTTATCAGGATGAAGCTAGGCGCTACAAATTTATTGTTTCACTTTTATAAAGTAAAGTATTACGTGATTTGTAATTTTTATAAATATAAATGTTTTTATAGCAGACGGATAATGATTTGCCTTAGAATTAAATACTGATACTAGTATCCCGGAATATGAAGTTAGGTCACATTTCATAATATTTTTTTAAATTGTAAGCAAAAGTGTTAATCTAGTTAATTTTAAATATAAATATTCCATTCCAACGTGATACACAGATTTTAACTTCATTTTGTTGTCCAATATTATTAAATCAACATCAGAAAATTCATAGCGTTTTGCGTAAATAGTCAAAACCACGCAGTAAAATAATTCGTAGGTATTTTAAAATTCAAATTTAAGATCCAAATTCACTGTACATTCGCAAAGAGTTCAAGTCATATTTTATGTGGGTAACGCATTCCGCAACAACATCGAAGAAGTCTAACTTTCACATATTTTCCCGAAAATTTAGCTTACATACTCAGCTCACTCCTATGCAATCGCAAAAAAATTTAGAAACATGACTCTTTAAGCACATGTCGACAATACTTGTTAAAGAAACCTTTTCTCTACCTTGACGAGAAATGAACATGAAAGCTCTCACGATCATAAAATTAAACATCATGTTAGAAGTCATTCTATATTTAAAACCATGAAATTGAAAACATCTCCGAAATACTAAATGTTCTCAATGTACGGGAATATTTTATAGGGTTTATGGACCAGGACTAAGACAATTTTCGAACAATTACACAGTGATACAGCAAAAAAATGCAGGGGTTCTCATATACCAATTCCATTTCGTTATAGTCCATAGAGTAGGAATTTATTTTTAATTTTTCCCGATCACTTCGTTTAGTTCCTTTTTAAGAGCAAAAGTTGTGAAAAAGAGCTATTTCTGAAGTTTTAACTTTAAAAAAATATATGTCTGGTAGTTTGCAACCGATTTTCAAATTGGATATTTTGTTTTAAAGATACAAGTGTTGTCTTTCAACCCAAAAAAATAAATCCAAAATTTATGATTAATGTCTTGGTTACGGCTATTTAAGTAAAAAAACTCACACTTTTTTCACAATTTTTAATTTTCATACTGCTGTACGTTGGCCATGAAGCAATAACTTTAGCTTTTATTACATTTGAAAAAAGCCACATTAAGTTGGGTTTCCAATGATGGTCAATTTATGATAATCGATGAAAAAGGTTATGAGTTGTGCTAAGTTTTATAAAAATATAGCATATTTCTTCCATACAAAAACGTTCATGTTTCTGGTTTTCTTTGTAACAAGTTTAAAAAATGTTTATAAACATTTTATACAAAAATTAATTTGTATGGAGAAAAGCAAAAATTCGAGAAACATGCTATTAGAAAAATTGGCATAAATTATCCAGTTTTTCATAGATTTTTATGAAATAACAAGTTTTAGAAACCTTCCTTTATGTGATTCTTCAGGAAAGTAATAAAAGATGAACTCACTGCCTCATGGTCAAAGTAGAGCATGATGAAAATGAAAATTTTTTAAAAAAGTGTGAGTTTTTTAACTTAAACGACCGTAACTCAGACATTTGACCATAAATTTTGGATTTCTTTTTTTGGATTAAAAGACACTTGTATCATTAAAAAAAAAATCGGATTTGAAAATCGGATGAAAACTACTAAACTTATGATTTTTCAAATTTAAAACTTCAAAAATGGCTCTTTTTCGCATCTTTTGCTCTTAAAAAGTAAGTTAACGAAGTGATAGGGGAAAACTAAAAATATATTCGTACTCTATGGACTATAACGAAATAGAATTGGTATATGAGAACGCCTGCATTTTATTTTTCTTCACTTTTGTATCACAGTGTTATTTATAACAATAAGATATCAAAATATGTATGGGGGTCCGTGAAATTAAATAAATTCCTCAAGGGGTCCGCGAAGTAAAAAATGGTGGGAACCGCTGGACTAGACTATAGACTAGACTATATACTAGACTATAGACTAGACTATATACTAGACTATGGACTACACTATAGACAACTATAGACTAGACTATGGACTAGACTATAGACTAGACTATAGACTACATAGACTACACTGTAACTAGACTATAGACTAGACTATAGACTAGACTATAGATAACTATAGACTAGACTATAGAGACTATAGACTAGACTATAGACTAGACTATAGACTAGACTATAGACTAGACTATAGACTAGACTATAGACTAGACTATAGACTAGACTATAGACTAGACTATAGACTAGACTATAGACTAGAATAGACTAGACTATAGACTAGACTATACTAGACTATGACTAGACTACTGACTAGACTATAGACTAGACTATTGACTAGACTATAGACTAGGCTATAGACTAGACTATAGACTAGACTATAGACTAGACTATAGACTAGACTATAGACTAGACTATAGACTAGACTATAGACTAGACTATAGACTAGACTATAGACTAGACTATAGACTAGACTATAGACTAGACTACTAGACTAGACTATAGACTAGACTATAGACTAGACTATAGACTAGACTATAGACTAGACTATAGACTACGATAGACTAGACTAGACTAGATATAGACTAGACTATAGACTAGACTATAGACTAGACTATAGACTAGACTAATAGACTAGACTATAGACTAGACTATAGACTAGACTATAGACTAGACTATAGACTAGACTATAGACTAGACTATAGACTAGACTATAGACTAGACTATACTAGACTATGGACTACACTATAGACAAGACTATAGACTAGACTATGGACTAGACTATAGACTAGACTATAGACTACACTATAGACTACACTGTAGACTAGACTATAGACTAGACTATAGACTAGACTATAGATAAGACTATAGACTAGACTATATATAAGACTATAGACTAGACTATAGACTAGACTATAGACTAGACTATAGACTAGACTATAGACTAGACTATAGACTAGACTATAGACTAGACTTAGACTTAGACTAGACTAGACTAGACTAGACTATAGACTACACTATAGACTAGACTATATACTAGACTATGACTACACTATAGACAGACTATAGACTAGACTATGACTAGACTATAGACTAGACTATAGACTATAGACTAACTGTAGACTAGACTATAGACTAGACTATAGACTAGACTATAGATAGACTATAGACTAGACTATAGACTAGACTATAGACTAGACTATAGACTAGACTATAGACTAGACTATAGACTAGACTATATACTAGACTATGACTAGACTACTGACTAGACTATAGACTAGACTATAGACTAGACTATAGACTAGACTATAGACTAGACTATAGACTAGACTATAGACTAGACTATAGACTAGACTATAGACTAGACTATAGACTAGACTATAGACTAGACTATAGACTAGACTATAGACTAGACTATAGACTAGACTATAGACTAGACTATAGACTAGACTATAGACTAGACTATAGACTAGACTATAGACTAGACTATAGACTAGACTATAGACTAGACTATAGACTAGACTATAGACTAGACTATAGACTAGACTATAGACTAGACTATAGACTAGACTATAGACTAGACTATAGACTAGACTATAGACTAGACTATAGACTAGACTATAGACTAGACTATAGACTAGACTATAGACTAGACTATAGACTGGACTATAGACTAGACTATAGACTAGACTATAGACTAGACTATAGACTAGACTATAGACTAGACTATAGACTGGACTATAGACTAGACTATAGACTAGACTATAGACTAACTAGACTAGACTATAGACTACACTATAGACTAGACTATAGACTAGACTATAGACTAGACTATAGACTAGACTATAGACTAGACTATAGACTAGACTATAGACTAGACTATAGACTAGACTATAGACTAGACTATAGACTAGACTATAGACTAGACTATAGACTAGACTATAGACTAGACTATAGACTAGACTATAGACTAGACTATAAACTAGACTATAGACTAGACTATAGACTAGACTATAGACTAGACTATAGACTAGACTATAGACTAGACTATAGACTAGACTATAGACTAGACTAGACTAGACTATAGACTAGACTATAGACTAGACTATAGACTAGACTATAGACTAGACTATAGACTAGACTATAGACTAGACTATAGACTAGACTATAGACTAGACTAGACTATAGACTAGACTATAGACTAGACTATAGACTAGACTATAGACTAGACTAGACTATAGACTAGACTATAGACTTGACTATAGACTAGACTAGACTAGACTATAGACTAGACTATAGACTAGACTAGACTAGACTATAGACTAGACTATAGACTAGACTATAGACTAGACTATAGACTATAGACTAGACTATAGACTAGACTATAGACTAGACTATAGACTAGACTATAGACTAACTAGATACTAGACTAGACTATAGACTAGACTATAGACTAGACTATAGACTAACTATAGACTAGACTATAGACTAGACTATAGACTAGACTATAGACTAGACTATAGACTAGACTATAGACTAACTATAGACTAGACTATAGACTAGACTATAGACTAGACTATAGACTAGACTATAGACTAGACTATAGACTAGACTATAGACTAGACTATAGACTAGACTATAGACTAGACTATAGACTAGACTATAGACTAGACTAGACTAACTATAGACTAGACTATGACTAGACTATAGACTAGACTATAGACTAGACTATAGACTAGACTATAGACTAGACTATAGACTAGACTATAGACTAGACTATAGACTAGACTATAGACTAGACTATAGACTATAGACTAGACTATAGACTATAGACTAGACTATAGACTAGACTATAGACTATAGACTATACTAGACTATAGACTAGACTATAGACTATAGACTAACTATAGACTAGACTATAGACTAACTATAGACTAGACTATAGACTATACTATAGACTAGACTATAGACTAGACTAGACTATAGACTAGACTATAGACTAGACTTTAGACTAGACTATAGACTAGACTATAGACTAAACTATAGACTAGACTATAGACTAGACTATAGACTATACTATAGACTAGACTAGACTATAGACTAGACTATAGACTAAACTATAGACTAGACTATAGACTAGACTATAGACTATACTATAGACTAGACTAGACTAGACTAGACTAGACTAGACTATAGACTAGACTATAGACTAGACTAGACTAGACTTGACTATAGACTAGACTATAGACTAGACTATAGACTAGACTATAGACTAGACTATAGACTAGAATATAGACTAGACTATAGACTAGACTTTAGACTAGACTAGTATAGTCTATAGACTTTAGATTATAGACTGGACTATATACTAGACTATATACTATTGACTATACTATAAACTAAACTATAGGCTATAGTATAAATTAGAATACACCACGAAGTGTGCCAGTAAGAAAAAGTACCGACATTGTCGTGGGATATTTTTCGATGTCAAAAACTACTAGATACTGAATTTTCCATGCCTGATCTCTACACCACTTAACTTATCTTTGTTTCCAATATATAAACATAAAATAATAATAAAAAAGAGCTCACTTAAATTAAGTATATATTTGTATATAATTTTTTAGTTTTTTTTTTTTTAACGAACTACAAGTCATAGTTGAAAAACTAAAATTAAAACTAAACCTGTCTGCAAATGTTGAAAAAACAAATTTTGCAAAATCCGTATGCCCATAAAACAACCACTACATATTTAAAACAATTGTTTTTGTATTAAATAATATTAACAAATATTTATTTGAATAACAAAAAATAGTCATTTTTGGCTCTTTAACAGCTCGACTGCGATGAATCATTTGAAACAATTTACGCGGAACAATTTTTTTTACAAATGTTCCACTCACACAGTCGCTTTTTAAATGCTTGTTGCTGGTCTATTGGTTTTTTGGCCTAAATCGTTTTTAAATTGGGTTAATGGTGGCACTTGACACTGACAATTACTACAACAAAGTACTCATTTTTACAAATTTATCTTTACACGAATATTCGTTGTATAATAAAATATGTGAAATAATCATTGAAACTTTGGAAAAATTAAAAACTTAAAAATAAATGTTAAAGAGTAGGAAAATGATGTGTAAGTAGACGGCAAAAATTGCAGATATGTATATGTACATATGTATGTATGTCTGCAGCCAGTTAATTTGTATTGGAGCAGAGAAATATTAAAATAAGTTTCCTATATTTGGAGAATTAAATGAACCCAGCAAAAACCTACAATAAAAAAACGCATTTCACAACTTTTTATTAGCATTTTAATTCATTATGTTAAAACGGTGAGAACATTGCATACAAGTACATACCACGCTCGCTTACAACCCTGCCTGCAAATTTGAGTTTAATTTTGGATAAATGAACTAAATTTACACTATTTAGGCTCAACTTCATGTTTCTCAGTGCTAAATAAAAATATTTACAAAAACAAAATACATTATTTTCTAATTTTTATCCCATTTTTGTAAAATTTAAGTTCGATCTAATGTACCAAAAAGAAGCGTAAATGATAATAATTAGATAGAATAAAAATGTATAAAAAGAACACTTTTTAATACATTAACAAGATAATTTAAGGCAGAATTATTTTTGCTCTCAAAATTTAAAAGAAAAAGTGTTTGTATATTTCAGTGAATATATTAAGTTTATAGTGATCAGTTGTGTGAATAGTAACACATTGTGAAATTTTGTAATGATTTTATTTAAAATTTAATATATAAAAAATAAATTTAATATATAATAAACATAAGTGAGAGATTAGTGAGTATAAACAATTTTAAATTATTCATAAAGTAAGTGCAATAAAGAAAATGTATTATAAAGTCGCTTTTACTACATAAAATAGTGTAAAATTAGATAAATTTCCAGTTTCCCTATTGCTATGGCAAAACTGGAAATTTTACTAATTTTACGCACTTTTATGCTATAAAAAAGTGACTTAAAACTGAAACGAAATCGACTCACTAAGTAAGTATTAAACAGGAGGAACAGTTTCTTACCAACGCGGTCACTTTTCTTCCTTTCAAATTGTGCAATATAAGATGTTTTTTAGATATTTTTACCTACACGTTGTTACGTTATGGATACCATTTAGATAGCAATTGTTTGCAGGGAAATAACTACTTAAATAAGTATTCAGTACTTGACAAAGTCAAAATAAGGTACTTGAGTATCTGACTATATGTAAGTCATTAGTAAGTTGTTCTGTAAGTACAAGTCTTGGCAAAACTCAAAATAAGACACTTATAGACTAGACTATAGACTAGACTATAGACTAGACTATAGACTAGACTATAGACTAGACTATAGACTAGACTATAGACTAGACTATAGACTAGACTATAGACTAGACTATAGACTAGACTATAGACTAGACTATAGACTAGACTATAGACTAGACTATAGACTAGACTATAGACTAGACTATAGACTAGACTATAGACTAGACTATAGACTAGACTATAGACTAGACTATAGACTAGACTATAGACTAGACTATAGACTAGACTATAGACTAGACTATAGACTAGACTATAGACTAGACTATAGACTAGACTATAGACTAGACTATAGACTAGACTATAGACTAGACTATAGACTAGACTATAGACTAGACTATAGACTAGACTATAGACTAGACTATAGACTAGACTATAGAACTAGACTATAGACTAGACTATAGACTAGACTATAGACTAGACTATAGACTAGACTAGACTAGACTACTAGATTATAGACTAGACTATAGACTAGACTATAGACTAGACTATCAGACTACTAGACTATAGAATAGACTATAGAATAGACTATAGACTAGACTATAGACTAGACTATAGACTAGACTATAGACTAGACTATAGACTAGACTATAGACTAGACTATAGAATAGACTTATAGACAAGACTATAGACTAGACTATAGACTAGACTATAGAACTAGACTATAGACTAGACTATAGACTAGACTACTAGGCTATAGACTAGACTATAGACTAGACTATAGACTAGACTATAGACTAGACTATAGACTAGACTATAGACTAGACTATGGACTAGACTATGGACTACACTATAGACTAGACTATAGACTAGACCATAGACTAGACTATAGACTAGACTATAGACTAGACTATTGACTAGACTATAGACTAGACTATAGACTAGACTATAGACTAGACTATAGACTAGACTATAGACTAGACTATAGACTAGACTATAGACTAGACTATAGACTAGACTATAGACTAGACTATAGACTAGACTATAGGCTAGACTATAGGCTAGACTATAGGCTAGACTATAGACTAGACTATAGACTAGACTATAGACTAGACTATAGACTAGACTATAGACTAGACTATAGACTAGATTATAGACTAGACTATAGACTGGACTATAGACTAGACTATAGACTAGACTATAGACTAGACTATAGACTAGACTATAGACTAGACTAGACTAGACTAGACTATAGAATAGACTATAGACTAGACTATAGACTAGACTATAGACTAGACTATAGACTAGACTATAGACTAGACTATAGACTAGACTATAGACTAGACTATAGACTAGACTATAGACTAGACTATAGACTACACTATAGACTAGACTATAGACTAGACTATAGACTAGACTATACACTAGACTATAGACTAGACTATAGACTAGACTATAGACAAGACTATAGACTAGACTATAGACAAGACTATAGACTAGACTATAGACTAGATTATAGACTAGACTATAGACAAGACTATAGACTAGACTATAGACTAGACTATAGACTAGACTATAGAGTTGACTATAGAGTTGACTATAGACTAGACTAGACTATAGACTAGACTATATAATAGACTAAACTGTAGACTAGACTATAGACTAGATTATAGACTAAACTATATCGTCACCTGAAACGCAAAGGCCCTAACTAACCCAAAAATTCAAAATCGGTTTTATTGTTGATTATAATATATTGCATCAAAACAAATGTCCACACAAAAAATTGGACTCCTCCGAATATATTCATTGAATATACATACATATTTATTAAACCATTAAACAATATAATCATTTAATTTAATTTCATTTTCTATAATTTTTAATCGATAAAACCCTGAGACTTACACATGTTTTTTTTGAAAACTTCTACATTGTTGTGTCACTCTCACTTCAATACTCTTGTTGTACCTACCACACATACACACGCACTCTGACGACTATATACTATTTTATAAATTCTGTAAATAAAACTTTTTTGCTTCATGGTAAATTCAGACAAAAAAATATAAACGACATAGGAAAGAACAAACTTTAAACTGTTGCAGCAGCAGCAGTTGCTCTGGAAGAGGTGTTGGTGGATTGTTGTTTCATCATACACTTTCTGAATTATAATAATAAAAAAGAAGCAAAAAACAAAAAAAAAAAAAAAAAGGAAGAATACAATTTTCCATAATGTTTTTGATGGCTTCGACTTTTACTTTACTTTTAGTTTAGTTTGTGTAGTAATAAAAAAACAAAACAAAAAATATAAATTGAAACAGAAAAAAAGTTGTAGGAGAAAGAAATAAAAGAACGAAACCTTGGAAACGTTGTATGTGGCATGTGCAAAATGTATGTATTTTTCGATGCCACAGGAAACAATACTTAAAACATTGATCGATATTCTTTTTATATTCAATATTTAAGTTTGACAACTAGTTAGTTATCCATTTAGTTTTGTTGTTGTTGTTAGTTACCCTTTACTCCTTTTTTCTGCAGCATGTTTGAAAACATTGTGGGTTTATTCAAGCGGTAATTATTTGGATGCTGTAGAAAGTTTATTTCTTATTTTATATTAATTTAATAATTAAATTTATTTAGAGAAAAGTCAAGTTAGTTGAAGGGTTAAGATGAAAGTAATATGAATCCATATTAAAAGCAAAAGACGAAAAGAGAGAATTAAAAAGTTGATAAATTAAATTATTGAGACTTCTTACAATGTTGTTTAATAATATGATGGCGTGTCATAACAAAATATGTCACAATGTCCATGGGCATTAATCAAAGGGATTAATTTTGCAATTCTATTCGGGGAAGGAGTGGCATTTTCTAATATAGTTTTGACTATCGTCTAGCCTATAGTCGGGACTACGGTTTAGTCTACAGTCCGGACTACAGTTTAGTCTACAGTCAGGACTATAGTCTAGTTTGTTTGGTTTATAGTCTGGACTATAGTCTTGTCTATACTCGGAACTAGATTTTTGTCTATAATCTGGACTTTAGTCTGTAGTCTGGACTATAGTCTGGTCTAAAGTCTGGATTCTAGTCTAGTCTATAGTTTGTTTATAGTCCAGTCTATCATCTGGACTATAGTTAAGACTATAGTCTAAAGTCTTGTCTATAGTCTGGACTTTATTTTAGTCTATAGTCTAGTTTACAGTCTGGACTATTATCTAGTTTACAGTATGAACTATAGTCTAGGTTATAGTCTGGACTATAGACTAGTTTATAGGCTGGGGCTATAATCTAGTCTATAGTCTAGTTTATAGTCTGGACTATAGTTTACTTCATAGTCTGGACTATAGTCTAGTCTGTAGTCCTAATTAGATTCTAGTCTACAGTCTGAACTATAGTCTAAAATATAGTCTGGGCTATAGTCTAGTCTACAGGCGGGACAATGGTTTAGTCTACAATCAGGACTATAGTCCAGTTTATAGTCTGAGCTATAGTCTAGTATATAGTGTGGGCTATGGTTCAGTCAAAGTAGTCTGGTCTATAGTCCATCTATCATCTGGATTCTGTCAGGATTCTGGTTTATAGTTTGTCTATAGTCCAGTCTATCATCTGGACTATAGTTTAGTCTATAGTCTATGGACTGTAGTCTAAAGTCTGGTCTATAGTCTGGACTATTGTTTAGACTATAGTCTAGTTTATAGTCTGGGCTACAGCCTAGGGTATAGTCTAGTTTATACACCGGACTACAGTTTAGTTTATAGTCTGGACTTTAGTCAATTGTCTGGAGTATAGTCTGTAGTCTGAATTATAGTCCGTAGTCTGGACTATAGTTTGGCCTATAGTCTGGTCTATAGTTTGGACTATAGTCTAGTCTATACTCTGAACTATAGTCTAGTCTATAGTCTGGACTATAGTCTAGTCTATACTCTCGACTATAGTCTATAGTTTGGACAATAGTATATTCTGTAGTCAGACATAATCTGTTCTATAGTTTGGACTATAGTCTGGTCTGTTGTCTCAACTGTAGTCTGAACTATGGCCTAGTATATAGTCTTATCTGTAGGCTAATCTATAGTCTGGACTATATTCTAGTCTCTAGTCTGGAAGTCTTGTCTTGACTGTAGTCTTATCTATAGTTTTAGGTCTGGTTCAGATTTCTTTAAAATTAAGTATTCTATAGTATTATATATAGAGTCTTTTTTTTTAATTAATTCATGTATATTTTACAACATTCTTATTTTTAATCAAGTTTTTATTATACAAAAGCAACTTTTCTAATTAAAAATTGTTTTCTTTTCCTTCTCATTGCAGCCGAGTCACCTTGCCATTAACTGTTGATGAGGTTTGTATCGATAATAGAAAAATACAATCATAAAATTATACAAACACATACTTAGTTACTATCTCATCTCGTGTACTTTATTAATATGTATCTGTATATGTATTTTTTTTATTTACCAACCACAATTAACGTTTTTAACCCGGTCATCAGAATTAAATTATAGAAAATGATATTACAAATAAAAGATGTTTGAATGCAAATGGGATTGGAACAGTATTATTTTGCAAATAGTAAAATGTTGTTTAAGTTATTGTTAAATGATAATTTTTAACATTTGGACGAACACCCTGGAAATATATATAAGTCTGTCATGTTTGTATAAGGTTAATCCTTTAAGGTTTAATAGTTTTTCCATTCGATGTCGAAAATGTTTGTTGCTCTTTGTTAATTAGGGATAACTTATGTCATTAATTTGTCTCCGATTTGATACCGGAGGTCTATGTAGTTTTTACTGGCATCGGGAAGGCTTAAGCATATCAAGGACTTCGCAAATTCGAGCATCGACCAATGATAGATATATGCCATCGATACAGCCGCGAGAATAATCTGGGAACTGAATCTCGAAAATTAGACCATACATATATACTTGAGCATGATGTCCTTTGAGCCGCAAAAAGCGGAACAAAGGGACAGAATCCAGAAATCCATGACCCTGTAAAAGGTGACTCTGTAAAGGGAGACCAAAAACAGGTGAACAAAAGACAGGACACAGAACAGGACGAGCTCTCTACGGTATGATAGATCGCTGGACTCTCGGAATCCTGTAACTCTGACCACAATTGAAGTATGAAGCCATGCTAAATACTAATGTTGTGGAGGTCAGGCCAGCTACGACTAAGACGGAACCAAACCTGAGCTGGTAAGTGATCACATCTAAACATGTGCCCCATGCCAGTACTGGATCGAACACGATCACCGACTCGGAGAATCTTGACGTACAGCCATCTTCATCAAAGTAGGCCACGTCGGGAACAAAGATAGGAAGTCTATTAGCACTACATCTAAGGGACTGACTGCAATCTTCTCTACTCGAGGTACAGCGGCGGTTACCAAAGGTTCGGCAAGCAGGCCTAGTGAAAGCGTAGGTGTCTGAGGGTAAGCGGTTGAAACTATCAACTAGCTGACCTACAAGTAACCATCATAGGCCGTAGTTAACTCGATGGGAAAATGACTACGGACAGATGGCTGCTAATGGAGGAGAAGATCTTGCGGGCAATAGTTGACGAACTCGCACGCAGTGAGGATGACTCCTTTACTGCATTCGATGGCGTCGAATGGTCAAAGGATGTCAAGATCATCGGGTGTGGTAATGAAAAAGCTCTAGGCTTTCTCAAAAACTGCATCCGTGGAGTTGGCGAACCCTGGCCCAACGCAAAAATTGAAATCGTCTCACTGGACCAAGTACCTTTTCGTACGACGTTGAGAGTATGGGTTCCTCCTCCTATTCTGGAGGACAAATCCATACTAACACTCATTAAGCTTCAACAATAAGGAACTTGGTACGGATGACTGATCGATTGAGATATGACGCACGAGGAATAAGGGAGAAGGTAAGGATCTCTGGTTCAAAATTGGTTCAGATGGAAGAAAGATATTCGATTTCAGTGAGGCAACGAAATTCTAAGGAATTTCTCCAAATTTTTTTAGCTTTCGTTTATCTTTCTCTCTTAGAACATAATGTTAGTACAAATTGTTAACCCTAAAATGGGTATCATGATGGAGAATTCCCATTTATAAGTTGCGCGATTAATCATCATACATAATGTAACTCTCTTCAAAAAGGCAAAAAATTCCATATTACGTTACAATCTGTTCTTTATTTCTGTAAAAATACAAAGAATGGTATTTTATTTATATATAGATTGATAATTTTCGTAAAATTTTAAATAAAACAAGACGATAGTATAAGAATGACATTATTCATTCATTATCAAATTAAACTCTGAGTAGTAAAGTTTAAAATTTAATTATACAAATTATAACAAGTTAACACAATAAATTACCAATATGTTTCATCATCCTCTAATTTACACAATGACACGTTTGCAACATTGTGAAATACGTTTTGGCGGATGTGATCATGAAATTGTTCAACGTTTCGTCACTTTAATAGAGACGTTTAAACGTCAGTACAACATCACAGATGAATTGGCTTTAGAGGACTTGGAAAATATACTTTATGGTCAAGCTTTAACATGGTGGAAGGGTAATAAGAATTCTTTTAATAATTGGACACAAGCTTTGTGTGGTTTAACTGAAGCATTTCCAATCGAATAAATTTATTGAGATTTTTATTTTTAATAAATATTTTTATAAATAAATGTTTCTTTACATTTTTATATCTATATATAAATATTATTTTATATTTTATTAATCACAAATGTAATTTTTATCAATCTTAAAGAATGATAGAATAATTTAATATTTTACGAGGGTTTCTTTAATTATTAGGAATATAATACAGTATTAGTTGATTGGATTCATTTAATGTGTTGCGATTTCATAAATCGAGAAAAGGTGTGTTTTCAGTTCAGCTCTTCTTAGTCTTTTTTAATTTAAAGACGTTATAGTCTACTTTTTTCAATATTTATGCTTTATTGTCTTAATAATTGCACAACCGCTGGCTATTAAAAAAAAAACAAGTCAATATAAATACGTAAAAGTTTTTGTTATTTTATTTACAAAATGTAAACAAACTGTCTGCTTTATAGATTTGTTTACTTTAACAATAATAAATGATGTGTAATCATTTGTTATTAAAATACTCCCGCCTTCAGCATAATATTAATTTATATTCATGGTCTATAAAGTTCCTGTTCCTCGCAAACTAGTAGTAAAAATGTTTTACTCACTCCCATGAAAGAGCTATGTCCTGAAAAGTTTGGAACAATGAAGGTTCTAAGATATATTATAGAGAGAGACACAAAATTTGACCATATCCTTTCCGAATGTAGCGGTTTTCAGACTGAGAACTAAACAATCTTGAAAGCTTCGGATTGAGATTATAAAATCCGAAGCATTCCGAATGAAAGCTGGAGTGATTGGACTTACATAGTAATAACGACACAAACAAACAGGCAAGACAGATTTCTGGAATTCACCTGATTTTAACATACCTGCTATATAGCACAAAGGTATTACATAAAGATTTCAATATACTACTATACTGTGGAATAGAAGGTAGAACTTGAAAAGTTCTGTATGACTCAGGCCAGATACTACAGCAACCAAAATAAGAAACAGTATGTTGTAGTGTTGTTCGCAAACTTCACAACCTTCCAGTCACGGACATACCACAGACCTTCACTCCAGCTGAAGTTCAAGATATCATCAACAATGCCAAACCAGCATGGGCTCCACAAAATGCACAACACTATCACAGTATTAACCACCATAGCTACTCAGATCTCACAAGGCTTAACTCAGCAGAGGCCATGTGAAAGGACGATCCTAGTTGCACTTCACCTGTCAAAAGCCTTCGTTCTGGTGAATGGTTACCTCAACGAAATACATCAGTTTTTCACTGCGCGTAACCTGCAACTATCACCAGCGAAGTCGTCAGCAACACTCTTTACCACCTGGACGAAGGAAGGCGTCGTGGTCGATGGACCACTTTTGACACCCTTTTTCTTCCTCAGCACATGCCACTGCAATCACACACAAATTGGGAAGTAGGAGCAATGTACTCAGCACTTGGAGTATGGATAAAGAAACCTTGTTAGCTACATACAAAACGATTGGTCGGTGTGGCCACCTTTGCTCAGTGATACCCAGTGGAGAAACATTCAAGGCAGTCAAAACACTACCCTAACGACTGTAATGGACTGCTTACAAATTACCTTGGAACATCATCTGTACGAGGAAACGAAGGTCCTCCCAGTCAAGGAACACAATGTCATTTTGACTAAGCAGTTCCTCCTGGGATGTCACCGGAGGAGTCATCCCAACCTTAACATCATACTGTTAGATATTTCCCCGAGGCATGTCAGGAAGGACCTTCGTATATCTCCGGTAGCATCGAACAAAACTAACATCGAACATTTCGGTTGCAATGTCTGTCATTAAAAAGTGGCCTAGAATCCGCGAAAATATACTACTCATGTGGTCAAGGTCCCCATGATACCCACCACATATTCAACTGCTCAGCCAACCGTACTTCTCTTTGTCCAATGGATTTATGGACACATCCAGTCGAAGTAGCACAATTTTTAGGCTTGGACGTTAAGGAAAGAAAGTTTTGGGGATGCGAAGAAGGATTTCCGAAAGTGATGGTAGTTTGTAGGACACCGAAGAGGGGTTTTCGAATGTAAATATAGTTGGTGGAATACAGAAAAGCCATTAGTAGAGGCAAATTCCTGAACTTTTGTTGAAAAGTATGTTTTGGGAAAGCGACGAAGGGTTTTCGAAAATTATAATAATTTCTGAAATACGAAAAGACTATTGGTAGAGAGTCATAGATGAGAGTTTAATTCCTTGTCTGAGATTACGAACCCCTGGCCACTGTTGTCTTAAATTAAGATTTTAGAAGAGCGAAGACGGCTTTTCGAAAGAAATGGTAGATGGAAAGTCTCGTCTGAGATTACGAAACCCCTGAACTGTTGTGTGAAAAAAGGTTTTGGGAGAGCGAAGAAGAGTTTTCGAAAATGATGGTAGTTTGCGGTATACAGGAAGGCTATTAGGAATGAGACTTGCAGGAGAGTTTAGTCACTTGTCTAGGATTACAAAATCCCTGCACTGTTATGTGGAAGAAGGTTTTGGGAGAGCGAAGAAGGGTTTTCGATAATGATGAATGTTAGTGGAATACAGAAATGCTATTAGGATAGAGATCCCTTGACTGAGATTACGAAACCTCTGAACTGTTAAGTAAAAGAAAATTTTTTGGATGGTAGTTTGCGGAATACGGAAATTCTATTAGGAGAGAGATTTAGAGGAGTCTGAGCTTTCTGTTGTGCAAAAGAAGGTTTTGGTAGTACGAAGGCGAGTTTTCGAATGTGAAGGTAGTTTGTGGAAAACGGAAAGGCTATTAGGAGAGATACCTAATAGAGAGTTTTATCTCTTAACTGAGCTCACGAAACTCTTGAACTGTTGCGTGATAGAAGATTTTGAGAGAGCGAAGAACTGTTTTCGAATCTGATGGTAGTTTGCGGAATACAGAAAGTCTAATAGGATAGAGACTTAGAAAAGAATTTAATTCATTGTCTGAGATTACGAAATTTTTAAACTGTTGTGTGAAAAAAGATTTTAGCAGAACGAAAACCGAACAATTTTCTAAATTAATTGAAATCCTTTCTAATATTTGAAATATACATTGTTATAGCCAAAACTTTTCAATCCTTGTGAACAAAACTTTTAAACGTTCACATTCTTATTGATGATTTTGTATCTATACATTGTACTTTGGTATTTATACAAACATAATAAATGTCAACAAACAACACCCACTTGCGACAAAAACATGCTGTGTTAAATACATAAGAAAACACCTACTGGCAATTGTTAGTGGCAACAGGAATATAACAAAAATATCCTGTATAAACATTACTTATTTGTCTGCCCTTTGTAGTATATATCTGTAGGTTTTCTGTTTTGTTTTCATTTCTTTTACTTTTAGATTAGATTGAACGTTTGGTTTGGTCTATTTCTACTTACAAACACTAATCACATTCATTTTCATTCACAAATTCAATTTTAAATTCAAATCATCAATCTAACTATATTTAGAATTGTATATTGTGTTTATCTTTTATTTGTTTCTATTATTCTATTGTTATTATTACAGCATTTGCAATTGTTTATAATATTTATCTATAAATTTCTTTCCTTTCTATTTTTTCTTCTTTAAACCCTAGTATCAAGTTGCACAACTTTATTCAGTGGCTGAAGCTTCGAAGAATGAAACTGGTGGTGGTGAAGGTATTGAAGTATTAAAAAATGAACCCTTTACCAATCATCCTTTGTTGGGTAAATATTATTATGGTTTTTCTTATTTAAATTTTAATTATTGAGTTGTTGTTTTTTTCTTTTTTTTTTTGTAGGTGGCAAATATAGTTCCGGTCAGTATACATATAAAATTTATCATTTGGCTTCAAAAGTTCCAGCATTTATAAGACTATTGGCACCCAAGGGCTCCTTAGAAATTCACGAAGAGGCATGGAATGCTTATCCATATTGTAAAACAGTTATTACGGTATGTTGTTTAGTAAACAGTGTAAAGTTTTGTAAGACATTTTGTATCCACAAAAAATGCAGAGAATTTTAAAGCCTAATAGGGCTTGGAAAAAAGGTTTACGAGAGACTTTTGTGTTATACTTTCGAAGTAAATTTTAAAGTCGACTCAAATCTGGGGGTCGAATTGCTACTGTATTATCTCGATCGCAAAATGCTTCAACATTCATTCTCCTGGAAACGCATTAGGCTCTAGAATGCTTAAATTTCCCATAAATATTTTATGGGAAATCAAGGAAATAAAAGAATGTTGCTAAGAAAGTGTTTATGTCTTGATTTCTAAAAGGCCATTGTCGGGAGCCTAAAAAGCGAAATCTGATGTTCTACTAGGCTTCTTCATCGAGCTCCTTCTTGGAGACTAGACTATAGAATAGACTATAGACTAGACTATAGACTAGACTATAGACTAGACTATAGACTAGACTATAGACTAGACTATAGACTAGACTATAGACTAGACTATAGACTAGACTATAGACTAGACTATAGACTAGACTATAGACTAGACTATAGACTAGACTATAGACTAGACTATAGACTAGACTATAGACTAGACTATAGACTAGACTATAGACTAGACTATAGACTAGACTATAGACTAGACTATAGACTAGACTATAGACTAGACTATAGACTAGACTATATATTTTGCTATTTTTCGTGAAGTCTGCAAAACGTGATATTTTAATTTACCTCTCAAAGTCAAAGACGTAAAATTTTAAAAAAGACATTCCAAATGGTTAACATTTTATTTTAATCCTAAATTTATTTTTATAATCTTATGAAATTCAAAACTAAATTATCCAAATGTAAATATTTTCTAGAATCCTAAATTTATGAAAGATGGTTTTAAAGTAATCATAGATTCTCTGCATTTACCTGGTATTGGAGATTCTGAAAATGTAAGTCGAATACACTGAACTAAATGTAATTAATGGTGTTTTTTCTTCTTTTTTCTTTCTCTTTTTTTATTGACATCTAAATGTATGTTTTAATGCTTCAATATTAATAATTACCTAATAATTATACAACAAAAATAACAATAAACATTGTGGTTGGTGTTGGTGTAACGTATTTAAAAAAAAATAATAATATTTTGAATTTAATGCAAAAATATGTTTTTAATGGGAAACTCTAAATTTGTGTGTGTGGGTATATGTGCTTTTTATATGTTATTTTTTTTAATAAAATTAAATGCATCTCAATAAAACAAAATCATTAAAAAAAACTAAAAAAGAATCCTGGTTATATGAAAGATAATTTTATCATAATCATTGAATCTCATCATATTGCTGATATAGGAGATCAGGATAATGTGAGTTTTAAATAAAATTAACCTTAAATGTAGTGTTTTCTTTAACAAAAACTAGTAACTGTCTAATGCTAATTGCTAAAATTTTATGTAATTATTAAATATTTTCCTTTTTATTATTAATAATTGGTATTTTAATTAGTTGTTTATTGTTGAACATATTATCATTCATTTATATTTAATGACATACAAATAATAAATAATATTATAAATTAACTCTTTAGGTACATGAACTGCCTCCAGAGAAATTGAAATTACGTGAAGTCGTTCATATTGATATTGCCAATGATCCCGTTACACCTGCGGATTATAAAGTTGATGAGGATCCCACAAAGTATTTATTTATTTGGTTTTCTTTTAAATTACGAAATTAAATAATAATTTCTTTTTTTTTCTAACAGATTCACCTCAGAAAAGACCGGTCGTGGTCCTTTAGTTGGTGCCGATTGGAAGAAAAAGATTGATCCCGTTATGACTTGCTATAAATTAGTCACTTGTGAGTTCAAATGGTTTGGTCTTCAGTCCAGAATAGAAAATTTCATACAAAAATCAGAACGAAGATTATTTACAAACTTCCATCGGTGAGTAAAGCAATTACTTTTATGGGCGTCTGAATATATTCATAGGTTTGTCTAGGCCGTCTGAATATATTCATAGGTTTGTCATAGAGTCTTTGATTGTTAATCGAACATTCGAGGGATGTTGCTCAAGCTGCTATACTGCTGTTCAGTTATGTTTAGTCTTTTGCCATAATTTCTTGGTTGTAGTACAAGATATTTCCCTATTTCATTCTGTTGCTGATGTTAATGTGACACAGGTTTAGCGCTATTCCGTAAAAATGGTCAATATCAATATATGTCTTGATCCTGTTTAATGATGCATTCCTGGTTCAACCTTAATGTAATGCTTTTATTGCGACTTACGGTCAGTTAATATTCAAATATCACTATTCATTCGTTCCGAATTCTGAATGTTATCTCGGTCTTAAATTTCGAGATGAAAATACACAGTTCTAGTCAACAGATCCATTGGAATCCTGTTTGGCTAAATAAATTGACCTTCTTCATGATCGTACCTAATAATCGCATTATAAGGATTGTCATTAGTGTTTATAAAAAACCGACTTTTGGAAAAACCGGTTTTTCGGTTAACCGAAAATTGACCATTTCTAGAAAACCGGTTTGTCGGTTAACCGAGTATAAAAAAACCGGTTAAACCGGTTAACCGAAATGTTTGGAAATCTTTAAAATATTATAATATTTAGTTGAAAAAGTCATTATTATGAATTACTTAATAAGATATTTGCACTTTTTAGTAGAGATATGCACATTAATATATCATAAGAAAACAAACTTATATAGATCTGAAGATATTATTGATTCGTTAGGTATATGGAAGTTGCCATAGGAGGGATAAATTGACCTTTGAATATATAATCCATCTATATCAATAGCAAAAATTATGTCCAGAACTATCAAGGCTCGCGACGATTTATCGGGAACGGAAGTAGACGACGACTGTCTCGACATAGACAGTGACCTCCCTTCGCTCGCTACGCCTGTGGTTGTTCAAATTACTGTGAATGACGCTTAGGAATATTGACAGGTGTCATTCTGACTTCCTGTCAATCAACCTAAGCGCCATTACAGTTTGTGAAAAACCCCAGCAGCATAAGTTCTCGGACGACAACAACAATCCTTATGTTTCGATAAATAAAGTCCGTTTTGAGAACGTTTGTGAAACTTCTCGATTTTTATTATACTCACGCAGTAAACAAGTAAGTTCATCCTGAATTTTACCATCAATGTTATTTATCCGTCTTAATAAATAACAAATTTCTTCATATAATGGTTGGAATTTGTTTAAATAGTTAATTTTTTATTGGTTTAAATGCCAACTTTTTAATAATTTCCTAATTATCTGAAATTGTAAATCTCCATTTTATATACACTAGAGTTCGCCCAGCGGTCGAAATTCGACCAGAACCAATGCTGGAAAAATTGCATAAATAAGCTAAAATAAAACCCTATTTTTGTAGTTCAAATCTGTGGTAAAAAATTAACTTTATTGATATTATCAAAGTGTATAATTTGCTTTGAATAATGTTTTCTTTTAGAAAATGTGATGGGTTTTAGTAAAACTTCCATCAGAAGTTTAAAACCTCAATTGTCAAAATTAGTTATACAACTTGTTTTACAAAAGTATTTCAACTATTTTAAAAATAATAAAAAATAACGAACATTTCTTCTATCGACTTATTATCTCCTACATATTTACGCATCGTTCAGAATGCTGGAGTACTCTGCTGTACAGTGTACACACCAGTAAAGAAATGTTAGCTGTTCAAAATACAGAGTTGAAATGTTCTAAATAATTTGTGAAAACACTAAAAATATTTAAAATAAATAATGTCTTATCTAATTATAAATAAATTTTATTTGGATGTCATTAGTAGTCCATCCAACAGGTATATGCTGCATAAATTTTCCCTTATAACACTCGACAAAGACTTCAGCAGACATACATTTATTCAATTTTAATGTCTTCTAATAGAATTTAATAGTAGATATTCTATGAGGCCTTCTAATGGGCCTTTTATTAGCCTTCATATAGAACCGCATAACGATATGCATTGGCTTCCAATTACACACTGATTTTGTATATGCATAATAAGGCCTTAATTTCTCAAGTAATGTTTTTAGTACTGTTTGAAAGAAAACATTAATAAACTATAAATTTCAGTCTTTTGTTAATATATGCAAGTTTAATAGCAAGTAAATGAATAATAACGATAAATTGCTAAGTACGGTTAAACACTCTTCATCCCAAAAGACATGATTTATATTTAGCAGTTTCAACTTGTATCTATTTTTATATAACAAATAACCATCACATATTCAACTTACAGTTTTCACTTTACACTACTATTTCATAATTGGTTAGAATAGCCCAAAAAAAGAAGAATATCATCAAGTCCTCGCTGTGCTAAACCTGCATATAAGCGATATACATATCCATTTATTGCGGTGTATCATATACCGGCATGACCAACTAAACTTTACTTATATTTTTTACAGGCTATTTTTATTTCTTACTGACACTGAATCAATTCGTTAATCCATCTAAATCTTCCAAATCAATCAAAACTAATAATTATGTACCGCAATTCAGTATTTTTTTTAACTACAACATTTTGTCGTTATGTGGTATGTATTCTGAACTTCATTTCACCGATTTTTTTCGTTAAACATAATCGAAAAAGTAAAAAATAAATTAAAAGTTCACGTTAATAATTTTATATTTTAAAAATATTTCAATACATAACTTTTGACATTCTTATATTTTTCCGATATTTGTCTTTAAAATATTCTACGGTTGTTAAAAAGTTAGGGAAATTCGTTAATGTAACTGATATTTGTCATTACTTTTAGATATCAATACTTAAAATTAAAAAAAAAAAATTACTGAATTCCGGTACTGATGTCCTACCAATAATTTTCCAGTTCAAACACCAATATCAGTACATTGTTTGGCATTTCTTTAGGTTCCCCAAGCATTATTTACGCATGTTTTTATATTCCCAGTTCGTTGTTTCCTCGGGAATGTCCTTCAATTTAACTATTTTGAAAAGTTTAAATAACGAAAAACTTCCAATCGAAAACTCTGAATATAAAACTGAAGTCCTACTTCTTATAAAAATATTCCTTTCGATTTGGTAACAATCGTAACGATATTATAACAAAATTGATCATTATCTCATTCACAATTTAGCACTTTACACAAAAATATAAAACAATAAAATCCTGTTTTCGCATTGCCTAAGCCTTATTAAAAACAATAACAAAAACAAATATCATGCAAAATACAAAAATCAAACAGCAACAGAGAAGTTAAACGTTTCTGCACTCTCCTCTCTTTTTTCAAAAAGCCGTGTTGTTTACTTTTTTTTGTTTTGTTTATAACTTGCTTTGTTTGTTTTTAATTTCAAGAAGACGTACGTGTGACTATTGTTTCTATGTATTAGTAACAACTTTAAACTCTTATAGCTCCTAAAATTCTGAACCGATCTCATTAATATATATATTGTGCACATCTGCGAACAAATACCTTTAAAATGATATAATTTTTGCCAAGATCAGATGTATACTGTAGGAGTAAAAGGGGTCACAAAAAATCGTCTTGCCTATTAATTATATAGATAGATAATATTTGTTTAATAATCTTAGGTCTGTTTTCATATGCACAAACGGAAAATAATGTTTAGAATTATCTATCCAAAATTTTTAAAAACCACAATAAAAAATCAGAGAAAACATACAATTTTGTACCAAAAATTTGATTTTTTTTGGAACCGGTTAACCGAGACTTAAAACCCGGATAACCCTGTTAACCGAAAACCAATGTTTTAAAAAACCCGGTTTGCGAAAAACCGAAATATGCAATAAAAACCGGTTTTTCGGTTATCCGGTTAACCGGTTTATAAACACTAATTGTCATCTTTCGCAAAAACGTGTCTAAAATGGCTCACTTAGAGTTCTTCTTGAACTTGAATAATATACCAAACAGTTACTCCATAAAAAAGTGGATTTGATTGACAGCCCTTCCACAGATTCTTTACGGAACAATATTGATCTAAGTACATTAGACTAGAGTTGTTATTTTCCTTCCACGATAAAATTTCGTGGATCCCGGGAACACAACATTCCCTAACATCATTATCTGAAATCATAGGCATCCTGAGTTTGTAACATGTTAGGTTGGATTAAAAAGGCAGTCAGCCAATGAGAAGGCCGAATCGCTTGACCAATTGAACATTTGTTAGTTAGTTAGTTAGTTAGTTAGTTAATTAGTTAGTTAGTTAGTTAGTCAGTTAATTAGTTAGTTAGTTAGTTAGTTAGCTAGCTAGCTAGCTAGCTAGTTAGTTAGTTAGTTAGTTAGTTAGTTAGTTAGTTAGGTTAGTTAGTTAGTTAGTTAGTAGTTAGTAGTTAGTAGTTAGTTAGTTAGTTAGTTAGTTAGTTAGTTAGTTAGTTAGTAGTTAGTAGTTAGTAGTTATTAGTTAGTTAGCTAGCTAGCTAGTAGCTAGCTAGTAGTTAGTTAGTTAGTAGTTAGTTAGTTAGTTAGTTCGTTAGTTAGTTAGTTAGTTAGTTAGTTAGTTAGTTAGTTAGTTAGTTAGTTAGTTAGTTAGTTAGTTAGTTAGTTAGTTCGTTAGTTAGTAGTTAGTTAGTTAGTTAGTTAGTAGTTAGTTAGTTAGTTAGTTAGTTAGTTAGTTAGTTAGTTAGTTAGTTCGTAGTAGTTAGTTCGGTTAGTTAGTTCGTTAGTTAGTTAGTAGTTAGTTAGTTAGTTAGTTAGTTAGTTAGTTACGTTAGTAGTTAGGTTAGTTAGTTAGTTAGTTAGTAGTTAGTTAGTTAGTTAGTTAGTAGTTAGTTAGTTAGTTAGTTAGTTAGTTAGTTAGTTAGTAGTTAGTTAGTTAGTTAGTAGTTAGTTAGTTAGTTAGTTAGTTAGTTAGTAGTTAGTTAGTTAGTAGTTAGTAGTAGTTAGTTAGTGTAGTAGTTAGTAGTTAGTTAGTTAGTTAGTTAGTTAGTTAGTAGTTAGTTAGTTAGTTAGTTAGTTAGTTAGTTAGTTAGTTAGTTAGTTAGTTAGTTAGTTAGTTAGTTAGTTAGTTAGTTAGTTAGTTAGTTAGTTAGTTAGTTAGTAGTTAGTTAGTTAGTTAGTTAGTTAGTTAGTTAGTGTTAGTTAGTTAGTTAGTTAGTTAGTTAGTTAGTTAGTTAGTTAGTTAGTTAGTTAGTTAGTTAGTTAGTTAGTTAGTTAGTTAGTTAGTTAGTTAGTTAGTTAGTTAGTTAGTTAGTTAGTAGTTAGTTAGTAGTTAGTTAGTTAGTTAGTTAGTTAGTAGTTAGTTAGTTAGTTAGTTAGTTAGTAGTTAGTAGTTAGTAGTTAGTTAGTTAGTTAGTTAGTTAGTTAGTTAGTTAGTTAGTTAGTTAGTTAGTTAGTTAGTTAGTTAGTTAGTTAGTTAGTTAGTTAGTTAGTTAGTTAGTTAGTTAGTTAGTTAGTTAGTTAGTTAGTTAGTTAGGTAGTTAGTTAGTTAGTAGTTAGTTAGTTAGTTAGTTAGTTAGTTAGTAGTTAGTTAGTTAGTTAGTTAGTAGTTAGTTAGTTAGTTAGTTAGTTAGTTAGTTAGTTAGTTAGTTAGTTAGTTAGTAGTTAGTTAGTAGTTAGTTAGTTAGTTAGTTAGTAGTTAGTAGTTAGTTAGTTAGTTAGTTAGTTAGTTAGGTAGTTAGTTAGTTAGTTAGTTAGTTAGTTAGTTAGTTAGTTAGTTAGTTAGTTAGTTAGTTAGTTAGTTAGTTAGTTAGTTAGTTAGTTAGTTAGTTAGTTAGTTAGTAGTTAGTTAGTAGTTAGTAGTTAGTTAGTTAGTAGTTAGTTAGTTAGTTAGTTAGTTAGTTAGTTAGTTAGTTAGTTAGTTAGTTAGTTAGTTAGTTAGTTAGTTAGTTAGTTAGTTAGTTAGTTAGTTAGTTAGTTAGTTAGTTAGTTAGTTAGTTAGTTAGTTAGTTAGTTAGTTAGTTAGTTAGTTAGTTAGTTAGTTAGTTAGTTAGTTAGTTAGTTAGTTAGTTAGTAGTTAGTTAGTTAGTTAGTTAGTTAGTTAGTTAGTTAGTTAGTTAGTTAGTTAGTTAGTTAGTTAGTTAGTTAGTTAGTTAGTTAGTTAGTTAGTTAGTTAGTTAGTTAGTTAGTTAGTTAGTGTAGTTAGTTAGTTAGTTAGTTAGTTAGTTAGTTAGTTAGTTAGTTAGTTAGTTAGTTAGTGTAGTTAGTAGTTAGTAGTAGTTAGTTAGTTAGTAGTTAGTTAGTTAGTTAGTTAGTTATTAGTTAGTTAGTTAGTTAGTTAGTTAGTTTTTAGCTTAGTTAGTTAGTTAGTTAGTTAGTTAGTTAGTTAGTTAGTTAGTTAGTTAGTTAGTAGTTAGTTAGTAGTTAGTTAGTAGTTAGTTAGTTAGTAGTTAGTTAGTTAGTTAGTTAGTAGTTAGTTAGTTACTTAGTTAGTTAGTTAGTTAGGACTCTCGCCTAGAGTTCGACTGTAGTTGATAGTTCTTTCCAGATATATGTTGTTGTTGCACTTAGTTCGTTTGTTCATAACATTTACATAGAACAAGACAAACATTTAACTTATGAAGCTGTATATTGTTATTATTCCGTCATTGTTAACCAAACTCAGGGATGGGAGATTATGTATAATGCAAAATTAAAAGAAAGGATTTAATTTAAAACTAATTAAAAATACTTTACAAAAATATTTTAAACATTACAAAAAATATATAGTAAAAAATTGTAAATACCTTTTAACTAATACTAATTACCTTCTTCCTTTTCCCATTTTACAGCCAAGTATTCTGTTGGATGGATCGCTGGCACGGTCTGACAATGGAAGATATTCGTGCTATCGAGGATAAGGTCAAGGAGGAACTTGACAAACAGCGTCAAGAGGGTGAAGTGCGTGGCACTAAGGCCGATAGTGATTAGGAACAATATTTTTAAATAATTGATATAAACTCTTTAAAAAGCAGAAACAAAACAAAAAACATATATTTCAAAATAAAAACAAACATAAAGAAAAAGTATAAAACAATTTAAAGTAAAATGCTACAAAAAGAAATTTTAAGAAAAAAAAAAAACCATAAAGTCGTATTAATAAAGAAAATATTATTAAAAAAAAACAAAATTAAAACAATAGCAATAAAATTACACAAATACAAAAAAAAATGAAACAAAAATATATATAAATGGCACTATATTCCTTCCTTAACAACCTTAAAAAAAATTAAAGAAACAAATTTAAGAAAAAAAAAAAAAAAATACAAATAGTTTTTGTAAAACATTAACAACAACAACATTTACTACTATCACTACCAACAATTACTGTTATTATATTATGTAATATCTACAACTATTTACAATGTAATACTTAATGCTAAAATGCCTGGCTCTCTCTCACTTTCACTCTCTCTCTCTTTCTTATAAACTTTTCATTAATTTGGTTGTTTGGTTTCGTTGATTTAAGTTTTTAAATTTAATTTCCTTTTTAAAGCTTTTAGTTCCTTTTATTTCTGCTGTTAAGGAAACACCAATTTAAAAATAATAATTATTAAAATTCAAGCAATAGTTTAAGTTAAAAATTACTAAATACTTAAAGAACCCACAGTTACACAAACACCTAATAACACTTAGTATAAAAAACAGTTAGTAAATAAAACAAAACTATATATAAAGGATACATTTTATTTAATAATATTTACAAGACGTTATAAGGGACTCCTCTTACTGTCTTCTCCCTCTAAAAAAAATCCTCAAGAAAGGAGTGGCACATATATAGCTCACCTAAAGTGATGGGTAAATAGTTATATAAAAAAAAACATTTTACAATAAATAAATATCAATTATACAAAAAACAAAACACTTTCTATTTTATGATTTATAAACTGGTTTATTTGTTTACTAAACAGCATCAAGGTTACACTTTTTGTTAAGAAGTTTCTAACACGCACTATATCTACAAACTATAGTCACCCTGTAAAAGTATGTATTTTATTTTATTTAAATTTTCATTTAAGTTTTCTGTTTATTACAGTTTGTTTTTTTTTTGGTCCATTAATTTTATCAAATCTCAGAGCACTTAAAAAATTAAAAGAATATTTAAAAAGTTAAAAAAAAAAACCGTAAACAACATGTGTTATTTGTAATTGTTAGCTTAGTTTATAAGCAAATTTAAGAAAATTAAAAAAAAATAAGAAAAAAATATTCCCAATTATATATATATATAAAAAAAAACATATTTTTTTTCCAATATTCATAAATTTAAAAATTAATAATACATAATAACTGTTTAAAAAAAGAAAATTCTATATATAAATATATATATTTAAAAAGAGATAAATATATAAAGGTAATAAAGTTAAAACAAAAAAAAAAAAAAAAACAAATACAAATTTTAAATAAAACTTTTTTTAGTTTTCTTTTTAATTTCTCTCCTTAATTTTTCATTCTGCAGGATTTCTTGTTGTCTATAGAACTTTTTTTTTGATTTCCTTTCAAGAACTGTTTAATAAAATAGCACCATTTATGATTATAATTATCTAAAGTTTCAAAATTTTTCAATATTTCTTTTCCTGCTCGATTCACTTTAAATTTAATAAATAATATTTTGTGGCCCAAAAATGCATTCCATTCTACTGTTGTGTCCAATAAAATACAATTTTTCTGTACATTTTCTTATAATTAAAAATATCATTACAATTTGGAAAATAAATTTATTCCCAAATGGGATTCGAACTACAGCCTGAAGAATATTCAAATCAAATAAACCAAAAATTTGTAATTTTTTTTCTTTAAAAGAATTTAAATTGGCATTTGCATTGATATCTATCGAGTGGCGTAATTTTTGATTATGACAACCTGTTTTCAACCTGTCAAGGAGTACCCTTATAATACTCAATGTCTGGGTAGAGTCATCTCAATACTTAAGACGACGAAGTGTTTTAATTGAACACCTACCTTTCGACCTTATAGCACGGTGGCATTTTCTTGAACACTAAGGAGCTAGAGACGAATCACCACCGCCCCTTCCAATCCCTAAGGAATAATCAGTTAGCAAAGTTTCGTACATGGCGATGATGCATTATGTACAAGCACTGATCATCGCAGCCACGTTAACTAACTAACGAAATGTTTCAAAAGCATAACATCACTTGGACTCCAATGACAACTAGGGCAACACAACGGGACCGCAAACAAACAGGTGAAGCCAAGTTCCCAAATGGATTTGACTCTGTTGTTTTGGCAACAGCACCTTAAGCTGTGCTAAAACAAAGACAAGTTCTTACTCACAGAGAATACACTGTGTTAAGTCTGGTATACTTATACCTGTATAGAAGAAGGCAACTTTATCGATAGTACTTGTGTAGGATACCATACATTCATCACCATTTACAACTCAGCCTACTTACTCTTTCATTCAAAACATTTAAGAGAGAAACATCCGACACATTCGCTCGTTGAGGGTGTACGCATCCTTAATCGCAATCAATTCATTCCCATCATATCCGCACAGTCGCTCGTCTGGGCGCTACCTGTTGCCTTTTTTACCGCGATTTGTTTCCAACCACAGACACCCTGAAGACTTCTCCCCAATACCGGCACAAAGTACGAAACTCTGCCCTACAGACCAACGGTTGCCTTGGGGCTAAATAAGATAGGCTAGAGGTACTGGTAGCATCTCTTTTAACCCAGAATTGTCATAACACCAAGGTAAAATGCCTCTAGCAACGACAGGGGGCATTCTAAAAGACCAATTTTCCTCCTGTTGCGAAGACTGGCAACTCGCCATAACCACTCAGATATTACAGAGCAATTTGAAGAGATCGATAGTGAATTTGTCTGAGTGGTGGTCAATCGTTAGTTTAGTTTATAGAAACATGCTTAAAATCTCTCAAGTGTTAAACAAGTTATGCCACAGGGAGGACATCCCCTACTGTTTAACTTCTAACGTCCTCAACTTCTCAAATCTCTACAAGCAGTAGACCATTGTATACTTATGATGACGGTGATGAGCTATTTGTGCAAAACCTGCATTCCACATTTTATTGAACCCCTTAACAATGTAGTGGGTCAGCTTATTCACCTCCTCAGCAATCGTTACTGCAATTGCGCATAGATTTTGAAATACTTCCGGTTAGTAGGGCAAACTGGTATTATTTAACGGTATGGATAAGGAAACCTTGTTGTCCACTTATAATACAATTGGCCGCTCAGTGGTCTATTATGCTATTTCATTGTGATCTCCTTTGCTGGGTGATACACTGTGTATAAATATATAAAAATGCCAAAATGCTGCTCCAAAGGCTGTCACCAGTTGGACATCACTCTCATGAGGAAAGGAAGTTTCTTACAGTCAATCAACATAATGACTAAACAGTTCACCATGGGATATTACTGTAGGAGTCATCAACATCACACAGTTGAATGCACCCCAGTGTCATGTCAGGAGGGAACTTCACGTATACAAGGAGATAATGGGAAATGATGTACATGATCCCTTGGAACGTACTTCAGCAGCTTTGAAATACATTCGTAGAGATGCCAACAATACCTCGATTTCAGGTTATAGCGTAAATGTCACGCTCGGAGGTCGTCGGCTATAGCAGAAATAGAGAAAAGCATATGCTGGCAAAACCCTCTAACCCTCCAGACGGTTCATGAGGAATCTCACATATTACGAGCAAAGGAACATAATGTCATCCCTTTTAATTTCTGGAAAGAAACGCATTAACTTCTATATAACGCAGTGGAGAGTATCCCCTGAAGCATTAAAGCCACAGGAGTAGTACAGACACAAGTGAGAACAGGCATAGAGCAAAATTGTATTGCCTATTGTTTCGAACTCAATCCGTCCTGAAGATATGTGGACCTAGTTAAAGAGGCACAACATCTTGGGCTTGATCTCTAAACATTCAACATCCTTACAGATATCAGAAGATATAACTCATATCAGCGATGGTGTGATATTTAAAATTCCTTTCCAAACACCTCCATTGGACCATCAGTTGTATAATAATACTGACACAACTGAAGTAGAAAATGGATCGTAATCCAAATCAACTAATTTTGTAAGAAATTCTAATGATCAATGTGCTGATGGAAGTCCGCGATATTGTTTAAATGTTTCTTAATACTTACGGACATCATACAGCAGATAACAATGGACTCTATAATGTTCTAAACAGAACGTTTTCAATCGGTTCAATATTTTACGAATTAACTAAAATCAAGTCCAAATTTCGCTTTATAATGATCTCAAATTGTAATAGAGAAAATAAGTGTTAATAATTTCCTCTTTTTAAAAATTCTATTGTTTTTAGTTTAAAATCATTAAATTGTTTATAATTTTCACAAAAAACTGTGCTATTTTATTGACACCCACTGTAAAACTTTACAATTCTTGCAGGTACTTATTGCACTTAGAAAAAAATGAAAAAAAAAAAACACAATTGAAATTAAAAACAACAACAACAAAATATATACAAAAAACATATTTAATAATAATAAAACAAAAACAAAAGAAAATGTTAATGTTTAATCAACAAAGAATATGCATTAGTAACAAAGAAAACAAAAGGAAAGTAATTATTTAAAAAATTAATAAAAGAAGAGCTATTAATCCATTTAAAAAAAAAAAACAACTTAACACTTGCTTAAAAAAAAAGAAAAAAGTAAATAAAATATTTTAATTATATACTAAAAAGATGTCTAATACTTTATTATTTTCAAATGAATTATTATTTTTATTTTAAAAACAATTTCATGTGTCAGTATAGAGATTCTAACCTAAAAAAACTCAACCTTTAACATTATTATATTAAAAAATAATTAAAGAAAAACAAATATAAAAAAATCATGAAAAAAAAACATAATTACAAATTACAACGTATTAATTGTCATTTTAATTAAAAAAAGAAAACAAGAAAAAAATATAAACAATTTATTTAAATTAATTTAAAAAAATATAGATAAATAAAATTAACAAACAAGAAAAACAGAAACAATTTAATTATTTTGTTATTATTCTTACGGCAGTACAGAACAGGCATGGAAAATTCAGTATTTTAGTACTTTTTGATGTCGAAAAATACCTCGGTACCCCCACGACATTTTTTGTGCTTTTTCTAACTTATAAACTTTTGAGAAGTAGTACACATAGTAGCCAAAAGATCCTTCAGTAGTCTAGTCTAAAGTCTACAATATCGTCACCTAAAACGCAAACGGCCGTATCTAACATTTTAAAATTTTACAGGAGATGCAAAAAACTAAATTGAAGAGTTTGTTTCTATCAACGCGTTTTATTGTAGTAAATAAACAAATTGTTTAATAGTGAAACATATCAGTTGTTATTATAGTTGACAATGGCGTATATACGAGTACAAATGGATAAATTGGATTTTTACCTTTAATATTTAAATGTTTTTGTAGATAGGGCCATTTGTTTTTTGTCAATTAAAACGCTAATTTTGGACTAAAGACTAGATTAGACTAGACTATAGACTAGACTATAGACTAGACTGTAGACTAGACTATAGACTAGACTGTAGACTAGACTATAGACTAGACTATAGACTATACTATAGACTAGACTTTAAACTAGACTATAAATTAGACTATATACTAGACTATAGACTAGACTATAGACTAGACTATAGACTAGACTATAGACTAGACTATAGACTAGACTATAGACTAGACTATAGACTAGACTATAGACTAGACTATAGACTAGACTATAGACTAGACTATAGACTAGACTATAGACTAGACTATAGACTAGACTATAGACTAGACTATAGACTAGAGTATAGACTAGACTAGACTATAGACTAGACTATAGACTAGACTATAGACTAGACTATAGACTAGACTATAGACTAGACTATAGACTAGACTATAGACTAGACTATAGACTAGACTATAGACTAGACTATAGACTAGACTATAGACTAGACTATAGACTAGACTATAGACTAGACTATAGACTAGACTATAGACTAGACTATAGACTAGACTATAGACTAGACTATAGACTAGACTATAGACTAGACTATAGACTAGACTATAGACTAGACTATAGACTAGACTATAGACTAGACTATAGACTAGACTATAGACTAGACTATAGACTAGACTATAGACTAGACTATAGACTAGACTATAGACTATACTATAGACTAGACTAGACTATAGACTAGACTATAGACTAGACTATAGACTAGACTATAGACTAGACTATAGACTAGACTATAGACTAGACTATAGACTAGACTATAGACAAGACTATAGACAAGACTATAGACTAGACTATAGACTAGACTATAGACTAGACTATAGACTAGACTAGACTATAGACTAGACTATAGACTAGACTAGACTATAGACTAGACTATAGACTAGACTATAGACTAGACTATAGATAGACTATAGACTAGACTATAGACTAGACTATAGACTAGACTATAGACTAGACTATAGACTAGACTATAGACTAGACTATAGACTAGACTATAGACTAGACTATAGACTAGACTATAGACTAGACTATAGACTAGACTATAGACTAGACTATAGACGAGACTATAGACTAGACTAGACTATAGACTAGACTATAGACTAGACTAGACTATAGACTAGACTAGACTATAGACTAGACTATAGACTAGACTATAGACTAGACTATAGACTAGACTATAGACTAGACTATAGACTAGACTATAGACTAGACTATAGACTAGACTATAGACTAGACTATAGACTAGACTATAGACTAGAATATAGACTAGACTATAGACTAGACTATAGACTAGACTATAGACTAGACTATAGACTAGACTATAGACTAGACTATAGACTAGACTATAGACTAGACTATAGACTAGACTATGGACTAGACTATAGACTAGACTATAGACTAGACTATAGACTAGACTATAGACTAGACTATAGACTAGACTATAGACTAGACTATAGACTAGACTATAGACTAGACTATAGACTAGACTATAGACTAGACTATAGACTAGACTATAGACTAGACTATAGACTAGACTATAGACTAGACTATAGACTAGACTATAGACTAGACTATAGACTAGACTATAGACTAGACTATAGACTAGACTATAGACTAGACTATAGACTAGACTATAGACTAGACTATAGACTAGACTATTGACTAGACTATAGACTAGACTATAGACTAGACTATAGACTTGACTATAGACTAGACTATAGACTAGACTATAAACTAGACTATAGACTAGACTATAGACTAGACTACAGACTAGCCTACAGACTAGACTACATACTAGACTATAAACTAGACTATAGGCTAGACCATAGACTAGACTATAGACTAGACTATAGACTAGACTATAGACTAGACTATAGACTAGACTATAGACTAGACTATAGACTAGACTATAGAATAGACTATAGACTAGACTATAGACTAGACTGTAGACTAGACTATAGACTAGATATATGCGAGACTAGATTGTAGACTATATTATAGACTAAACGGAAATATTTGCATAACTATTTTTTCTTTAAACAACTCCTTAGAAGCACTTTAGATTCAGAAGTAATGGCGATATCACTAGTTCCATAAATGTAATTCAATAATCTGAAATGTTTTGTTTGCACTCGCTCTAGAACAAGTTTTATTAGAACAGATTCTGAATTTTTTGCTCCTGGGAATTTAACCATTTGTTAAGGTTTTGTAAACTTTAATTTAAAAAATCAAGTTTTTAATAATGACTAGACTATAGACTAGACTATAGACTAGACTATAGATTAGACTATAGACTAGACTATAGACTAGACTATAGACTAGACTATAGACTAGACTATAGACTTGACTATAGACTAGACTATAGACTAGACTATAGACTAGACTATAGACTAGACTATAGACTAGACTATAGACTAGACTACAGACAGACTACAGACTAGACTATAACTAGACTATAGACTAGACTATAGACTAGACTATAGACTAGACTATAGACTAGACTATAGACTAGACTATAGACTAGACTATAGACTAGACTATAGACTAGACTATAGACTAGACTATAGACTAGACTATAGACTAGACTATAGACTAGACTATAGACTAGACTATAGACTCGACTATAGACTAGACTATCGACTAGACTATAGACTAGACTATAGACTAGACTATAGACTAGACTATAGACTAGACTATAGACTAGACTATAGACTAGACTATAGACTAGACTATAGACTAGACTATAGACTAGACTATAGACTAGACTATAGAATAGACTAGACTATAGACTAGACTATGACTAGACTATAGACTAGACTATAGACTAGACTATAGACTAGACTATAGACTTGACTATAGACTAGACTATAGACTAGACTATAGACTAGACTACAGACTAGACTACAGACTAGACTATAAACTAGACTATAGGCTAGACTATAGACTAGACTATAGACTAGACTATAGACTAGACTATAGACAAGACTATAGAATAGACTATAGAATAGACTATAGACGAGACTATATGCGATACTAGATTGTAGACTATATTATAGACTAAACGGAAATATTTGCATAACAATTTTTTCTTTTAAACAACTCCTTAGAAGCACTTTAGATTCAGAAGTAATGGCGATATCACTAGTTCCATAAACGTAATTCAATAATCTGAAATGTTTTGTTTGCACTCGCTCTAGAACAAGTTTTATTAGAACAGATTCTGAATTTTTTGCTCCAGGGAATTTAACCATTTGTTAAGATTTTGTAAACTTTGATTTAAAAATTCAAGTTTTTAATAATATTTCTTAAATTAAAATTCTTACAAAATCTGCAATGAATGAAATATTGTGACAGGGGTTTGTTATTCTTGAGTGTATCTAACATTTGGACGTATTTAAAAAGGATAACAAATATCTAATCAATGAACGGGTTCTAGAATTAGTTTTAAACATTTATCAAAAACACATCGAGGATCAATCAAATCACAATTATTACAACAAATACACGAAGAAAAATATGTTATTTATTGTGATAAATTTGGAATATATATTCGTTTTGTATAATTTTTTAATATAATTTTTATCGATCCTTGTAAATTTGTTTCCACTTAGATGCTCCACCATCGTCCATTTTAATCGGCTAACCAGAAGAAATTGCGTATTTCTTCCTCATTTGAGGGTCGACAATGTGGTGGACCATTATCGGGTGCTCCTTCGGCTATAAGGGAGTTACGCAAAGCCCGCATAGCCAACATGTTACGTTGGGAGGCTACACTCAAATCAATCAGACGATCCGGATAGTGGACTCCAATCAAGCAATCAGATTGCTCTTGTACATTCAAGGGCATACGCCAGGGTTCGTGACTGTTATAAAAAAAATATTAATGTGACTGATCCAAAATAGACTTAGTATAATTGTCATACTCACATATACTCCTTAGGTACTTTAGATAGCTCAGGTACATATTGTTTTATATACTGACCCATTGGATCTAATCTCTTGGCCAATGCCACTGGGCATGTTACCAACGAAGAATCGAGTAAACGTTCAAATGCTGATGAGCTAACCCACATCCAATTGCCAGCACACACTGACCAATCAGCATCCAATAGGTATTTTAGAAAATAACGTAAACCATGTTCCCAATTTTGCCAAAGACCACCTCTAGTCAAAAAAGTGGCCACGGTATTACGGAGAGTGTGATGCAGCCAGCCCTCAGCTAAGAGTTGACGCATAGCGGCATCAATTAAGGGAAATCCTGTTTGACCCATTGTCCAGCGTTGAATTTGCTCATGATTGGGCTGAGCCCAGGGTATATTCAAACATATTTCATTATCTTCCATACGATCATAGTTTGGGTTGTTCACAGACATGGTATAGAAATATTCACGCCATATCAACTGACCAGTTATATGAGCTCCCCCAGACATATGCATACCAAGACCTTCGGCTTGCATTTGGACATTTTTGAAGAGATCATGGACATCCCAATAGAACTTGCGCACCGACAAACAACCAAAACGTAAATGGGCGCTCATGGACTTGGGAGATTCCAAAATATTGGGCTTAGCCTGATTAGGCAAATAGTAACCACATTTAAAAGCATTTTCCTCCACTTTGAGACGTTGATGCAAATGTAGCAAGGCCTGGGTTTCTCCACCAATCCATTTGACTTTGGCCAAATAACTTAAGTTATCGGGATAAACATTGAAGTCTTCAGGAGTGGGGAACTAAAGATAAAATAATGAGAAAACATATTTACAAATACTCCATGTAACCATTACCTCTAGATACACTTTTAATTCCATTATAAGTTTCTCACTTAGTTTGTGGAACTTGACATTAGTCCAATCTGGACTGGGTACTGGGCGTGGTGGTAAGCCAATTATTTGTACTGTATGCTAATTTTAATAAATATATATTAAATAAATGTTTAATATTAATATTTAGAATAAATTTACCAAAAACATTTGATAAGTTAACGGCGGTATGCCGCCATTAGTATCGATAACCTTTTTGGGGTCCCATAAAGTATGTGAGATTCTCTCGAGGCAAGTTATGCCCAAATCATGGCAAAGTTTTTTCACCGCATTATCACGTCTATTCCAAATCGGTTCACAATCCTGCTCAAAACATAATTTCCTTATGCCGCATTGCTCATGTAGACGTCGAAATATTTGTACTGGATTTCCTTGCAATACATACAATCGTCCCAGACTTAAGCTGAGATTTTGCAGCTGATCGTAAATATCTTTCAGGGAATCCAGAAGGAACTTTAAACGATTATAGCCAACTGATTTAGTGCCTGCGGAAAGAGTAACAAATATTAGTCGAATATTATTTCTTTAGGAATTATTTAAAAAGGTATTGAATTTAATTTCTTAGAGATCCAAAAATTTCCTATAAGTTGGAGTTTAAACAAATTGCTTTAATCTTAAATTTCGTCTAAAAAGGGTTTGATCAGATATGTTAGTGATCCTTTTTAGAATTCGTTATCCACTGGATGCTTATGTAGTTATAATTACTATTCAGTAAGACACTATATCTCACTATATCTCCTGTCTTCGATGAAATATTGAATGCCAAAATAGGCATTAAAGGCTAATATTAAATGCTCCAGGAGGTGATTATATAGCCCCAGAAAAGCTCTTATTACTACTATTCGGAACTTTTAGGGTTGCCGGCAAACATTCCTAAATAAGGAGATCTTACGGATTGCCTTACTGAGTACAGTGATCAAGTTCATAGTACAGATAATGAATAGCAGAATTACTACCAAAATTTGTAACACTGATCCAATTACTTTATAATGATGTAGAACATCTGGTCGTGTAAGACAACGCTGTCAGTGCTTGCTTCAATGTACTTACGGGCGTTAGATTGTGATGTGTAGGTCATAAGCTACTGAAGACCTCTGTAGACATTTCAAAAACTATCATAGACTGGGCACACAGTGTAATACACAGAGAAGTGGTCGAGACTGCAACTTAAGAATGAAGCCTCTCAAAACGGCCTTAGCTGGATGGAGATCAAGTAACAGCAGACTTGTGTTCGCCCTTTGTTCCTCATAAGAAACATAGGCAATGTTGATAAATAAATTACAAATGATCATCAAGTAATCAAAATTTGGTCTTCCATTGTACGAACATTGTTTCGAACGTCAGCTCATTACTTCACTTTGTAGGAAAATGCCAAGCTTTGGCCCTCCTTATAAGGCTGACAACAGTTTTATATGTTTAACCGCGCCCTCTATTACTGTTCCGCCCATTTAAGTTTTAAATATTTATATTGATATTAAAGTTACTTGTGAAAAATCTTATTCATATGCGATATGCCACGCCTATTATATTTCCGACTTCCATATTCTTAAATATTTATATTCTTACGAATATACTCACACCTAATTTGGTTACTCTAGTTGTTATAGTATCTCCGATATTTTGGTATTTAATTTATATGAAAGATACCACGCCAACTAGTGATAGTTCGTCCATCTTCCCCTAATTGTGCTATTCTATAGCACAAATATTGACTGTGCAATATTTATAGTTTCCCAGAAATACATACAAAATTTAGTATTTTATTAATATGAAAGATACCACGCCCACTGATTCTAAATGTCAGAGTTGTTAATCCAAAATTTAAGGTTTCTAATATATGCAAATTTTAATGCGTATTTTGTATATGGGCGTGGTTTCTCGTCCATTTTAAATTGCAAAACAAAATGTTGCTTTTAGTTCTATCCAGGCTATACTAAGATTCTATAAAAAACACACACATATCTCAAAACATTTTTTGTTCATAATTTTTTCACAAAAATTCCGACTTTGGGTCAGAACGGGTGCACACGGGCGCTAGAAATGAAATCTTCAGTTTTCTTAATCTTTCTCCGACTATTTTGAAGTAACGGATTTCAGTTAAAAAGTTTTTCTTGTGATGCTCTGTAATTATAAATTCCCATTATATCTGCTAACCCTATTACATCTGTGTTTATAATTGGTCAAGTCACATATGATAGACCTTTTTATACCCTTCACCTTCATGAGAAGGGTATATATAAGTTTGTCATTCCGTTTGTAATTTCTGAAATAGAATTTCCGACCCTATAAAGTATATATATTCCGAGTCCTTATAAATAGCGGAGTCGATTAAGCTAGGAACATGAAATTAAGTATATTGAGCTCGGATTAGGTGAGAACCTATAAAAGAGGAAACTTTTTCGTACTTTTTCATTGTACAAAAGGTACTTTTTGAATTTTCTATAATATTGAACCTAAAAATATGAAATTAAGTAGGTAGAGCCCGGATTAAGTGAGAACACATAAAAAGATACTTTTTGGTAGTTTTTCGTTCTACAAAAGGTACTTTTAAAGTACACATAAAATGGGGCTTTTTGGCAGTTTTTCGTTCTACAAAAGGTACTTTTTGAATTTTCTATAATATTAAACCTAGAAGCATGAAATTAAGTGTGTAGAACCCGGATTAAGTGAGAAAACATAAAATGGGACTTTCTGGTACTTTTTCGGCCTTCAAAAGGTACTTTTCTATAATATTGGGCCTAAAAACATGAAATTTCGCATGTAGGGCACGGAGCGGGAACATGTAATATTGAACGATGAAACATTAAGAGCCCGAAGTTAATACAAATCTGAAGAAAAATATTTATCGTACCAGGTACATTCTTCGGTTTTTATGCACATACGCAGCACCCTGATTGAACGAATATCTATAAAAGAGGACTTTCTGATTTTTTGTAATAATTGTAGGTTTTTTAATACATCATTGTAAAGGGTATATAAGATTCAGCACAGCCGAATATAGAACTTTTACTTGTTTATATTCTAGTTGGTTTATTTACAAAATTGCGCTCTTTTTATAAGGTTTCTTTGTTTAAATGTTCTTTCACTCAAACTAATCCATACGTCAGCCGGTCATACACTTACCCGCACTTTCTCCATCAAATATAAAAATCGGCAATAGTTCTATGCCTAAATCTTTATCCGATATAGCTTCCAATAGAGCTGGATTATCGTGCAGTCTTAAACCATGACGGAACCAAATTATATTAACCGACATTGTTGAAACTTAAATAAAAACACAATTGCAATTACTCTTTTTTATAAAAATAATTTATATTTTCTCAAACAATTTGCACTTTTATACTATATTTATTAATTAATTACAATCGTTATCGGTATTACACTCGTTTAATGTTCCGCGTTTTCGGTCTTTACACGACAACGTGTTGCTGGCAAATGCACTCATTGCACTTGAAATTTTCACCAAAGTCAACTTATTGTTTATCTCTAATATGAGTACGAGTAAATACTTTGTAGTCTATTGCAAAAAGTTTCACTCATAATAGTTTTCATGGTTCCTAAATCAACCCCCACCATATTTCAAGTAACCCTTGTTTTGAAAGTTCAAACTGTGTCTATTGTAACGTTTTTTTGCAAACAACTTGTTGGTAGCATAGGGTTTCCAAAACAAAAAATTATGTATAATAGATTTTGAAAATTAAAGTGGAGTAGTAGTAGTCGGAAAGAATATAAAAATTCAGATAAAATTCAAAAAGTCGATAAGTAAAAATTAACAAATTACTAAAAATCTGACTTTTTAAAACTTTATAAAGTTAGGTTGCTCCAGAAATCCTATATACCTTACCATTACTATATACATATAATAATGTAAAAGAATATTTAAAGCTTTGGTCGTGCTATTGTATACTAAAGCTTTTTCAATATTATTTTTAAGCTTTTCATTTCATATTTATTAAAGTATGAAGAAAGAAAAAAAGCCAAAACTTAAAAAAGCTCGAACTTATTCTGCTTTTGTTTTACAACGGTTTTTTTTATTAATAACTGCTAAAAAAGTTATTTATTTGACAACAAAAATATATATAACAAATACATATGTACAATATACATATGTATGTATGTATATTGTATGTTCTTGACAGTGAAGTTAATGCTAAATAGAACGGAAACTCTGCTAATCAAAAGTAATAAAATAATGTCGGTTATGCCCGATTATATAAGAGCTTACACCTGCGTTAAAAAGGTAAACGTGGATCGAACCTCTAGCTATAGATTTTGTTCAATTTTCACCATGCTTCATAAATAATATGATTTTTAGATACATACGATAATTGGACAAGACGACAATCTTACAACAAAAACAATAATATGGAAAGTAATAATAATGTATTAAAGTTATGGTTCTCGGTCTAAATAACCTAGTACCGGCGGTAAGTGTTGTTCTGCTCGCGAATCATGTGTTGACATCAACCTACAATCGTGAGCAAAAAACTACTGAGGATGAGGGGATGAGGATGTACTGCCGTTGCCAAAAATGTAGGGGTGAAACCTCAGCCTTTAAATATAGGTGAAGGTTCAAACATCATACCAAGTACAAAAAATACGAAATAGAGCGAATGGTGAAGGATGTAAGTGATATCATAGTTAAGCTACCTATGATATCACTGATTTACTACGATTTACTGAAGAAGATGCTCCAGTAAATCGTAGTGACTCAATCCTAGGATACTACGAAGTATATATTGGATTCTCTTTGCATATCACCAGCAAAGTGAACCAGATCAGTGATATACAGTATATTATACCGAAATCCGACAGAAAATATTCCAATAGACCAACACAGAAACCTGGGTCAATTAAATCGCTTTGAAGGGCAAATAACCAGTAGAGAGCGTAAAGTACGTGTTCAGCACGAGCGTAATATTGGTAGATTAAAAATATACAGGCACCCTCAAGAACTTGGTGGAAGTATCCCTTCTACCAGAGACTGACGCTAAACTGCGACTAGTAAAAAAAATGGTTCTTCAGGTGCTCTCATGATGTTAGTTTGTTTGTTAGTTAGCTAGTTAGTTAGTTAGTTAGTAAGTATTAGTTAGTAGTTTAGTTAGTTAGTTAGTTAGTTAGTTAGTAGTTAGTTAAGTTAGTTAGTTAGTAGTTAGTAGTTAGTTAGTTAGTTAGTTAGTTAGTTAGTTAGTAGTTAGTTAGTTAGTAGAGTTAGTTAGTTAGTTAGTTAGTTAGTTAGTTAGTTAGTTAGTGTAGTTAGTTAGTAGTTAGTTAGTTAGTTAGTTAGTTACGTTAGTTAGTTGTTAGTTAGTTAGTTAGTTAGTTAGTTAGTTAGTTAGTTAGTTAGTTAGTTAGTTAGTTAGTTAGTTAGTTAGTTAGTTAGTTAGTTAGTTAGTAGTTAGTTAGTTAGTTAGTTAGTTAGTTAGTTAGTTAGTTAGTTAGTTAGTTAGTTAGTTAGTAGTTAGTTAGTTAGTTAGTTAGTTAGTTAGTTAGTTAGTTAGTTAGTTAGTTAGTTAGTTAGTTAGTTAGTAGTTAGTTAGTTAGTTAGTTAGTTAGTTAGTTAGTTAGTTAGTTAGTTAGTTAGTTAGTTAGTTAGTTAGTTAGTTAGTTAGTTAGTTAGTTAGTTAGTAGTTAGTTAGTTAGTTAGTTAGTTAGTTAGTTAGTTAGTTAGTTAGTTAGTAGTTAGTTAGTTAGTTAGTTAGTTAGTTAGTTAGTTAGTTAGTAGTTAGTTAGTTAGTTAGTTAGTTAGTTAGTTAGTTAGTTAGTTAGTTAGTTAGTTAGTTAGTTAGTTAGTTAGTTAGTTAGTAGTTAGTTAGTTAGTTAGTTAGTTAGTTAGTTAGTTAGTTAGTTAGTTAGTTAGTAGTTAGTTAGTTAGTTAGTTAGTTAGTTAGTTAGTTAGTTAGTTAGTAGTTAGTTAGTTAGTTAGTTAGTTAGTTAGTTAGTTAGTAGTTAGTTAGTTAGTTAGTTAGTTAGTTAGTTAGTTAGTTAGTTAGTTAGTTAGTTAGTTAGTTAGTTAGTTTAGTTAGTTAGTTAGTTAGTTAGTTAGTTAGTTAGTTAGTTAGTTAGTTAGTTAGTTAGTTAGTTAGTTAGTTAGTTAGTTAGTTAGTTAGTAGTTAGTTAGTTAGTTAGTTAGTTAGTTAGTTAGTTAGTAGTTAGTTAGTTAGTTACTACTTAGTTAGTTAGTTAGTAGTTAGTTAGTTAGTTAGTTAGTTAGTTAGTTAGTTAGTTAGTTAGTTAGTTAGTTAGTTAGTTAGTTAGTTAGTTAGTTAGTTAGTTAGTTAGTTAGTTAGTTAGTTAGTTAGTTAGTTAGTTAGTTAGTTAGTTAGTTAGTTAGTTAGTAGTTAGTTAGTTAGTTAGTTAGTTAGTTAGTTAGTTAGTTAGTTAGTTAGTTAGTAGTTAGTTAGTTAGTTAGTTAGTTAGTTAGTTAGTAGTTAGTTAGTTAGTTAGTTAGTTAGTTAGTTAGTTAGTTAGTTAGTTAGTTAGTTAGTTAGTTAGTTAGTTAGTTAGTTAGTTAGTTAGTTAGTTAGTTAGTTAGTTAGTAGTTATTTTGTTTGTTTGTTTGTTTGTTGAATTATTATTACATCCTTTTGATAAACTGATGGTTGAATTAGTTTTCTTCGTATTACAATGTAACTATAGTTACTTTAGTTGCAAAATTTTCTCTTAAACATTTGTCAAGAATTGAAAAGCTTCACAAACGTTGAATACATGTAGCTGTTTTCCAAAGAAATAACATCTCTGACGTAAACATGCGGAAACAGGAAATAACGTCAATAACATTATATTACCCACAGCTTTGTATTACTCATTCCCCAAACACAGCCATATACTATTGTTTGCGTTTATATAGCTTTTATACCCACCATCAAAAAACATGGGCGGTATATTGATTTTGTCATTCCGTTTGTAACACATCGAAATATTGGTCATAGACCCACAAAAGTATATATATTCTGGGTCCTCATTAAATTCTAAGACGATCTAGCCATGTCTGTCCGTCTGTCTGTTGAAAGCACGATAGAGTCCGAATGGAAAGAGCTAGAGGATTGAAATTTCACATAAATATTTCTTATAGGTAAGGTTTGTTTGGTATTGAAGATGGGCAATATCGGTCCACGTTTTCGGATAGCCCCCATACAAGTGGCCCCTCGAAAAGCAGCTTTAACAGCCAAAACTTGTTTAAAAATTTGACATAAGTAAGTTTCTTATAATCCAAAATTACTATACAAAATTTTATGAGGATCGGTTCATTACTGACCTTACCCCTATAAGGTCCCCTTCAGAAAATGACTTTAACGCTCATTACTGGCTTAAAAATACTAGTATATAGATGAAATTCGACATAAATAAGTTTCATTCGAGTCAAACGTGGTTTGATGGTGGGTATATAAGATTCGGCATAGCCGAATATAACACTCTTACTTGTTTTATAGGTGTATTATAAGATTTTAAATCACGTGTAAATTCATTCACAGCATGATGCAGCATGCGAAACCCAATATATTGCACTGAACTTAACAGGATATGGCATAAATAAAGGATTCAACTTTTCGCAATTGCCAACGTGACATCTTAAATCATTCCATTTTTATGTGTGTATGTAAATATGTAGTTTGAAACCCTTCGTTTGTTTTCTCAGGTTCATTATCAAGGGAGAAAAGTGATTTAAGAATATTAAAAATGGAAATAAATAAATGATGATATTGCAAGATTTTTTTTGACATAAATATTTTATTATGTATTTGATTTGCATTCGTAATGTTATAAAAGTATTATTATTCAAAGAAATTTGCAAATTTACAAAAGGTTGACAACATTTAAAATTTTCCAAAAATTATAAATTTGGCCTGAGCGATTTATGTAATCGTAAATGAGAAGATAAAATTCTTTAGTCGAAATTAGATCCAAATATCTTGAGAGCGATATCATTTTGAAGACAACACCCCTCACGAACATTCTGGAGCACGTCTAGGAAACTGAGTTTCTGAACTTTGAACAATAATACCTTTATTGATCACTATATAAGGTTGTTGTACTCCTTCCTTTTGGTGTGATTTTTATCTGGGGAAAGATAGGTGCTACCTCTTGTCTGCTGAGACTACAAACTGGTGGTCTTAAATGTATCCTTGACCTTTGATTTGACCTGAGGTCGAAATAGAGAGCCAATTAATCTGGTACCACGGTAGCTGCCAGAGTTTCGGACTTTGTCCCGGATGTTGGAGAGGTGCCTTCGGTGTGCACATGGTGGATGTAGATTAAACTCAAACTTTCGTGAAGAAAATTATACACGGTGAAATGTATATTTCGAAATAAGTTCGGTGCTGTTGCCGAAAAAGTTAAGTCACAGAGAAGGGACTCAAGTCGGAAATGCCCTCCGTTACGATAACTCCAGTAGTTCATCAGATGCGGAATTAAAAAAAAACTTCGACGCACACTTACTAAGTAGTTTTATAGTTATCTGTTGGCAATTATATTTACCACGTATTCGCTGTAAAAACATACATATTAAAATCAGGTTGGGGCAATAAGAATACATGTATTCCATAATTATTTTTTCCAAGCCATTCCATTCTTTAATTATCCAAACGGAAGTAATTGCCGTTTTTCCTTTAATTATAAAATATAATTATTCAGTATGGTTTCCTTAATTGATACTGCGCCATGATTTTTATTTCGTCATTGTAAATTATAGTTTAAATTAAATATTTACATAACTACCTTATACGTACATACATATGTATGTATGCATGTATGTATATTTCATAAATATTTATAATTATTTATTCAATCGTAAAGATATAAGAACAAAGTTTAATGTTCAAGTTTTATGAGTTCTGTTGCATTCTCCTTGTGAAATAAATATTTAAAAATGTTTTTCAATTCAATATTTGCACGTGTCCTTTGCATTCGTACATATTCAAGAGAAATTATTTACTTTTCTTTCCTTGTTTTTTTTTTGCAAATGTATCGGAAAAAATGAAAAGTAGAAACATGAAAGATGAACATAAAATAAATGCATTGGTCCATGACTGACTGAGTAATGAAACGTGATTCAATGAAAATAATTTCAATGGTTTTAGTTACAAAAATTTGTTTCTATTTTGCATTCGTTCTTGTTTGTGTTTATTTAACACACAGCCATTCACTGTAATTTGTGCACACATACATACCTTCATATAAACCCTGCCAGCAATTTTGTAGTCGACTACGAGAAAAATTCACTTCTAGTTTACTTTTACAGACTGACTATAAGCTAACTACAATGTAATGCAGAGCTGTCCCGAAATTTTGTATTTGGCAACGTAAAGAACCGACTTTTAAATACTAACTACAAGCTAACGATAATGTAATGCAGAAGTGCCTCAAAATTATCTGGAGAGAATTAATTGTATTTCAACATGTTTTCTCTTGTTTCTCTATTATTATGATTTTATTTGTTAACTTTATTAGACTGACTATAAACGAACAACAATGTAATGCAGAAATGTTCCAAAATTTGGCATTTACTAACGTAAACAACCGACTTTTAAAGACTAGCTACAATCTAACTATCATATAAAGCGGGAGTACCCCAAAATTATCTGGAGAGCATTTTGTTTCGACACGTTTTCTCATGTTTCTTTACTATTTGGAATTTTGTTTTAAATTTTTTTCATTTTCTTGTATACGTTGTGAAATTAGAGTCAGTAAATTGGACAAATTTATTATAAAAGGTTAAATATTTCAAAACTCGGTCCCTAAATTCTGCTGATTAATACTGTAAATATAATACATTAACAGTTAACATTACACATAACATTTTAAAATTTATTTTAGATTTGGATCAATGGGAATCATGGAAATAATGAACAAATCATTCACAATTTTATGGATACCGGTGTTATTATTAGTTCCCCTGCAGAAAACTGATGTCTATTAATCTTAACGAACTAATATCATAACTTGTATTAAAGCGAAATGTAATTTAGATAACTAGTACTTAAATTTTAAATATATTTAATTAAAATGTAATTAATTAATACAGTAGGGAATACAAAAGAAAACTATTACTTGACTTTTCTGCAACTAATTTTAAGTTAGTTAATAAAGAGTTACCTTTAAGCTAATTTTTTAGTAACTAACTTTAAGCTAGTTGAAAAGTCATGCAGAGTCGGACAATTGACTACTGCGTAAGACATCGCCATGTTAAAATAGTCAGTTGGCTCCATTAAAATAATCCAAGAATCAACCATAACTAGTTGATGAAAAAGTCGGCTTTTAATGCATTTAAAGTTAGTTGAGTTGCTGGTAGGGAATAGACAAATTCATGACAAAAAGGATGCACATGCAAAATTAAATGTATTTTTTAAAAAGTCAATTTGTATTTTATACTCTACCATTAATGACAAGATTTGGACAAACATTTCCACTTAGAGTTTGTTCAAAGTATTTGTACAGTTTTGAAATAGCCGACAGTGGAGTAGAATGGAGTAAATTCGAAAGTAGATGTCTATTCAAAATGAGTAAGTCCGAGGTTAGTATGGGGGGTAAATATATGAACATACGTAGTGCGTATCTAAACTAACTAACTAACTAACTAACTAACTAACTAACTAACTAACTAACTAACTAACTAACTAACTAACTAACTAACTAACTAACTAACTAACTAACTAACTAACTAACTAACTAACTAACTAACTAACTAACTAACTAACTAACTAACTAACTAACTAACTAACTAACTAACTAACTAACTAACTAACTAACTAACTAACTAACTAACTAACTAACTAACTAACTAACTAACTACTAACTAACTAACTAACTAACTAACTAACTAACTAACTAACTAACTAACTACTAACTAACTAACTAACTAACTAACTAACTAACTAACTAACTAACTACTAACTAACTAACTAACTAACTAACTAACTAACTAACTAACTAACTAACTAACTAACTAACTAACTAACTAACTAACTAACTAACTAACTAACTAACTAACTAACTAACTAACTAACTAACTAACTAACTAACTAACTAACTAACTAACTAACTAACTAACTAACTAACTAACTAACTAACTAACTAACTAACTAACTAACTAACTAACTAACTAACTAACTAACTACTAACTAACTAACTAACTAACTAACTAACTAACTAACTAACTAACTAACTAACTACTAACTAACTAACTACTACTAACTAACTAACTAACTAACTAACTAACTAACTAACTAACTAACTAACTAACTAACTAACTAACTAACTAACTAACTAACTAACTAACTAACTAACTAACTAACTAACTAACTAACTACTAACTAACTAACTAACTAACTAACTAACTAACTAACTACTAACTAACTACTAACTAACTACTAACTAACTACTAACTAACTAACTAACTAACTAACTAACTAACTAACTAACTAACTAACTAACTAACTAACTAACTAACTAACTAACTAACTAACTAACTAACTAACTAACTAACTAACTAACTAACTAACTAACTAACTAACTAACTAACTAACTAACTAACTAACTAACTAACTAACTAACTAACTAACTAACTAACTAACTAACTAACTAACTAACTAACTACTAACTAACTAACTAACTAACTAACTAACTAACTAACTAACTAACTAACTAACTAACTAACTAACTAACTAACTAACTAACTAACTAACTAACTAACTAACTAACTAACTAACTAACTAACTAACTAACTAACTAACTAACTAACTAACTAACTAACTACTAACTAACTAACTAACTAACTAACTAACTAACTAACTAACTAACTAACTAACTAACTAACTAACTAACTAACTAACTAACTAACTAACTAACTAACTAACTAACTACTAACTAACTAACTAACTAACTAACTAACTAACTAACTACTAACTAACTAACTAACTAACTAACTAACTAACTAACTAACTAACTAACTACTAACTAACTAACTAACTAACTAACTAACTAACTAACTAACTAACTAACTAACTAACTAACTAACTACTAACTAACTAACTAACTAACTAACTAACTAACTAACTACTAACTAACTAACTACTAACTAACTAACTAACTAACTACTAACTACTAACTAACTAACTAACTAACTAACTAACTAACTAACTAACTAACTAACTAACTAACTAACTAACTAACTAACTAACTAACTAACTACTAACTAACTAACTAACTAACTACTAACTAACTAACTAACTACTAACTAACTAACTAACTAACTAACTAACTAACTAACTAACTAACTAACTAACTAACTAACTAACTAACTAACTAACTAACTAACTAACTAACTAACTAACTAACTAACTAACTAACTAACTACTAACTAACTAACTAACTAACTAACTAACTAACTAACTAACTAACTAACTAACTAACTAACTAACTAACTAACTAACTAACTAACTAACTAACTAACTAACTAACTAAACTAACTAACTAACTAACTAACTAACTAACTAACTAACTACTAACTAACTAACTAACTAACTAACTAACTAACTAACTAACTAACTAACTAACTAACTAACTAACTAACTAACTAACTACTAACTAACTAACTAACTAACTAACTAACTAACTAACTAACTAACTAAGTACCAAGTGATGTAGACAGTAGTTATTTGGGAAGGCTCCACTATATGTGGTCATAGAACCAGAAAAGCGGGAGGAGAATACAGGTTTACACGCTGTGAAATCTATATTTGGGGAAAAGTTCGCTGCTGTTGCCGAAAAATACAAGACATATCCCTCAGGGTATTGAATTGGTATTAACATAACAAGATACAGGATAGATGAAGGCGAGAACTACTGTTTTTTTAGGAATGTGCAGGATAAATCAGAAGTGTTCATGGTTAACAAGGTGATGGATATACGGTATTTTGTTTAAATTATATCATTGAATTTCTCTTCTTTGTCAGGGTATATTTAAGGTTTACTCTGTTCATACCAGACTTATTATTGTGTGTTCTCTCTGAATAAGGATTTGTCTTTGATTTTATATGATGGATTATTATTTGGCTATACCAATTAGCTCCTATGCTGAATCAACAGCTGCGTGATTGTAAACGGATTCAAGTACTCGAGCAATGTGCTTGTACATGGTCCAATAAAACAATGTGCTCTTCACATAAAGCACTCGACTTCTGTTGTTTCGATATTACAAAAGAATGTGTTCCTCTAAAGTTAGGGAACATATTCCCTAACATGTTTATAATGTGGAACAACTCTGATGCGTTCGATATAGGGATCATCCTCCATCTGTTGGTCCGGGAAAAAACAATAAATAATTTAATAATTTTTGCAAATTGAAACCACATTCAATTTTAAAAACTAAAATATCCGGCAATCGATTAAACAAACAGAACGCATAATTGTATGACGCAGTACAAATACTGGGATACAGATAAATATAGTGAAAATATCTATATAACTGTTAGTTACATATTTATATGTATATGTATGCATACGAGTGTATATATTAATCTGTTTGTTTGTAAGGGTGTTTATTATAACAAGGATGTTGAAATTATAAACGCATGAATGCAATAATCATGTTCATAAGCATTTCGTATGGGAGTGGAAAACATACATTCTTTACGTGTTTGTTTACACTAAAATTCGCATATGATAATGCATTCATGTGTTTACATTCGTAATATAACCGAATACAGTGTGAACTTAAATATTTCATACACATGCTTACACCCAATTTACATGATGATTTTTTTTTCATGTTTGCCCAGACGTCTGTTTTCATGTTTGTCGATGATTGGTGGTGAGCGGGGTAGAGAAGAATGGGGGGTAAGAAAACAAACATGATTTGGGATTTTCATGATTGTTTTTGACATTCCTCTTTAAACTCATTCGTACTGTTGATATTATGCTCATGTAAAAAAATAATTATGTCTTTTTTTTACATGAAAACATTAAAATTTGCATTTAAAAAAATACTATAGCGTGTTATTAAATTTTTTTAAATCAAATTAAATGGTTTTTATGTTAAAAATTTAATTTTGTTTTTATTACGAATAAGTAATTAAAAAGGATTATACAATTTAACATCAAAAAAAGACATGCATAGTTGCATGTAAAAAATCACCGTATAAATGTTCATGATTTTTTGGAAGATTCTCAAAAGAGAATTGGAAAAAACAGACGTCTGAAAAGTCTTCATGTAAATTGCGCCTTAGTTTAGGTATAATTATAAGGAGATTTCTTTGGTATATTGCTCTTCAAAATCAAGCTATTTAAATTCATGTCACTCTGTTATTTTTTGGTAGATGAGTAGTGATCAATAATACTGCCATCTCTGATATAGTTTGTTAGTGCCATAGTACAGAAGAGAATACAAAAACATACATGAAGTGCAATTCTAGTGCTTGTTTGCATAACATTATCTGTAATAAATTGTATAATTTTCGAAATAAATACATTCGTGCGAAAGTATCGTAATAATGAAAAGTCAGCAATTGTGTTATCATCAGCAGCATCATCACATGCTTAAAAAAGACTTAATCCCTTTTCACGATGAAAAAGGAAATTTTGACAGGCGTTTTGTTATGCGTATTCATGTTATATAAGTGTGTTATTTATGATTGCGAAATACATATACATTTATTTTGTTATATTTTAAATCTTGTATGTAGAATGAAATGTTTGCTAATAAAATTGTATATCCTTTAAAAGGAGTTACCTACACTCAAAAAAGAATTGAATAATAAGAAATCAATCTAAAGTGGTTTTGCTTAAACCAAGTACAAAATACTTTATTCAAGTAGGTGTCCGCTAAGAACGAAAATTTTAGAATTTTTTGGTTTCAAAGTGCTCTTATAATGAACTTGTTTTTATAATTTTAGGTTTGATTTAATCTGAATACTTGAAGTGATATAAAACGATTTTTAAGAAAGAGTGACAATGTTAAATAAAGTGTCTCAGACACCTCAGACTTGTACACTCTGATAAGGCTATTCGTCTCGGTAACCTTAACGAGAAGAGATTTCTCTGTAATGTTGACCATGATATTTTACCTGCGGAATATCATGAGCTGACGGACATAGTGCTCATAGCGCCACATATGGTTTTACATTACACTTTTTGTTTTAAGAAGGGCACAAGCGATTTTTCAAAGCCGGTGTATAATAAGTATTTGGAAGAAAGACTAGTCTATAGTCTAGTCTATAATCTAGTCTATAATCTAGTCTATAGTCTAGTCTATAGTCTAGTCTATAGTCTAGACTATAGACTCGACTATAGACTCGACTATAGTCTAGTCTATAGTCGAGTCTATAGTCTAGTCTATAGTCTAGTCTATAGTCGAGTCTATAGTCGAGTCTATAGTCGAGTCTATAGTCTAGTCTATAGTCTAGTCTACAGTCGAGTCTATAGTCTAGTCTATAGTCTAGTCTATAGTCTAGTCTATAGTCTAGTCTATAGTCTAGTCTATAGTCTAGTCTATAGTCTAGTCTATAGTCTAGTCTATAGTCTAGTCTATAGTCTAGTCTATAGTCTAGTCTATAGTCTAGTCTATATAGTCTAGTCTATAGTCTAGTCTATAGTCTAGTCTATAGTCTAGTCTATAGTCTAGTCTATAGTCTAGTCTATAGTCTAGTCTATAGTCTAGTCTATAGTCTAGTCTATAGTCTAGTCTATAGTCTAGTCTATAGTCTAGTCTATAGTCTAGTCTATAGTCTAGTCTATAGTCTAGTCTATAGTCTAGTCTATAGTCTAGTCTATAGTCTAGTCTATAGTCTAGTCTATAGTCTAGTCTATAGTCTAGTCTATAGTCTAGTCTATAGTCTAGTCTATAGTCTAGTCTATAGTCTAGTCTATAGTCTAGTCTATAGTCTAGTCTATAGTCTAGTCTATAGTCTAGTCTATAGTCTAGTCTATAGTCTAGTCTATAGTCTAGTCTATAGTCTAGTCTATAGTCTAGTCTATAGTCTAGTCTATAGTCTAGTCTATAGTCTAGTCTATAGTCTAGTCTATAGTCTAGTCTATAGTCTAGTCTATAGTCTAGTCTATAGTCTAGTCTATAGTCTAGTCTATAGTCTAGTCTATAGTCTAGTCTATAGTCTAGTCTATAGTCTAGTCTATAGTCTAGTCTATAGTCTAGTCTATAGTCTAGTCTATAGTCTAGTCTATAGTCTAGTCTATAGTCCTAGTCTATAGTCTAGTCTATAGTCTAGTCTATAGTCTAGTCTATAGTCTAGTCTATAGTCTAGTCTATAGTCTAGTCTATAGTCTAGTCTATAGTCTAGTCTATAGTCTAGTCTATAGTCTAGTCTATAGTCTAGTCTAGAGTCTAGTCTATAGTCTAGTCTATAGTCTAGTCTATAGTCTAGTCTATAGTCTAGTCTATAGTCTAGTCTATAGTCTAGTCTATAGTCTAGGTCTATAGTCTAGTCTATAGTCTAGTCTATAGTTAGTTCTATAGTATAGTCTATAGTCTAGTCTATGAGTCTAGTCTATAGTCTAGTCTATAGTCTAGTCGATAGTCTAGTCTATAGTCTAGTCTATAGTCTAGTCTATAGTCTAGTCTATAAGTCTAGTCTATAGTCTAGTCTATAGTCTAGTCTATAGTCTAGTCTATAGTTCTAGTCTATAGTCAGTCTATAGTCTAGTCTAGTAGTCTAGTCTATAGTCTAGTCTACTAGTCTAGTCTATAATCTAGTCTATAGTCTAGTCTATAGTCTAGTCTATAGTCTAGTCTATAGTCTAGTCTATAGTCTAGTCTGTAGTCTAGTCTATAGTCTAGTCTATAGTCTTGTCTATAGTCTAGTCTATAGTCTAGTCTATAGTCTAGTCTATAGTTAGTCTATTGTCTAGTCTATAGTCTAGTCTATAGTCTAGGTTCCAATGCGTATGTCGGATTCCTACCGAATAAAACCACATCCATCGCACATGGTATAGGAAAAAAAAAAAGAGGGAAATAATTCGGTAACTTCTAAACGGTTAATCCGATTTTAAATTTGGTGTGCACAAAGAGGAGGTGTTGTCGAGTTTAGGTTTTGAATTTGGACCTTATAGGCCAACCAGGGGCCCGGCGGGGGGTCATCAAATTAGGACACCTCGGCTATGTTAAATTTTTAAAACGATCCTATTTCTTCATTTGAGTTCCGATTTAAAAAAATTTCGTATATAGAATCTCCTCATCGAGCACTATAAAAAATGTCGTCGTAGCAGTAAATTATCTCTTATAGTTTAGGAGGTATTCGCATTTGAATATTAAAATTTTAAAATTTTTACCGTCCTTACTTTAGTTTTTTTGATAATAGCAGGTCCAAATATTTCCGATTTTCGCCATTTTTTTTTATTTGCTTAACAACAAGTTTATATACCAAGCAGTGAAAGAATTATGTAAAAATCATGACTGAGTCCAAAGTTATAGGCATTTAAATTTAAAAAATTAAAAAAAGGCGATTTTTTGTCATTTTTTTGGGAAAAAAGTATCTTTTTCTTTTTAAGTTATCTAAAAAGTTTCTAAGAAGATGTATATAGAATTTATACTTTTTGGAAAGCTGACTTTACATAAAATACGATAAATGAAACAAAACCTAAAAATTTTTGATACCGAGGGGACCAGGTCCATCCAAAAAAACCCTATTTTTTATGGAAAATTAAATTTTGAGCAAAAATTCTCAAATCGCATAGTCGATATCAAATTATAGTGACCTGTTTTATATGACCCAATAAGTTCTTAATCATTTTGTAACGGGTTTCGATAACCCCGCCCCTGGTATGGATATAATAGGCAAAAAACCAAAAAATCCCATTTTTGGGATTTTTTAAAACTTTTTTGGGAATTCCGGGATTTCTAATAAGAAAATTCGAAATTTTTATTTAATTTTGGATTTTGAGTAAAAAAATCTACCTAACTGTAAAATTTCATCAAAAAATATTCATAAATAAAATTTTTATTGCAATTTGAAAAATTTGTATCTTCGCAAAAATTTACCTAGCACTATTATTTTCATCCATATATGTAACAAATTTAAGAGTTAACCTTATGGATGAAAATAATAGTGCTAGGCAAATTTTCTAAAAGATGTTGAGTTTTCCCTAATTAATTTGTCACTTAAAAAACATTAGGTAGGCATGTTATATATCAATGGAAAGGTAATTTTGTCTATTTTTCAAAACTGTATATAATTTTTGAAAATTAAAAAATTCGCGGAATACTTTTTTTAAAAAAAATTAAAAAATGTTTTTTATTCAGTTTTTGCGAAGATACAAATTTTTCAAATTGCAATAAAAATTTTATTTATGAATATTTTTTGATGAAATTTTACAGTTAGGTAGATTTTTTTACTCAAAATCCAAAATTAAATAAAAATTTCGAATTTTCTTATTAGAAATCCCGGAATTCCCAAAAAAGTTTTAAAAAATCCCAAAAATGGGATTTTTTGGTTTTTTGCCTATTATATCCATACCAGGGGCGGGGTTATCGAAACCCGTTACAAAATGATTAAGAACTTATTGGGTCATATAAAACAGGTCACTATAATTTGATATCGACTATGCGATTTGAGAATTTTTGCTCAAAATTTAATTTTCCATAAAAAATAGGGTTTTTTTGGATGGACCTGGTCCCCTCGGTATCAAAAATTTTTAGGTTTTGTTTCATTTATCGTATTTTATGTAAAGTCAGCTTTCCAAAAAGTATAAATTCTATATACATCTTCTTAGAAACTTTTTAGATAACTTAAAAAGAAAAAGATACTTTTTTCCCAAAAAAATGACAAAAATCGCCTTTTTTTAATTTTTTAAATTTAAATGCCTATAACTTTGGACTCAGTCATGATTTTTACATAATTCTTTCACTGCTTGGTATATAAACTTGTTGTTAAGCAAATAAAAAAAATGGCGAAAATCGGAAATATTTGGACCTGCTATTATCAAAAAAACTAAAGTAAGGACGGTAAAAATTTTAAAATTTTAATATTCAAATGCGAATATCTCCTAAACTATAAGAGATAATTTACGACATTTTTTATAGTGCTCGATGAGGAGATTCTATATACGAAATTTTTTTTAAATCGGAACTCAAATGAAGAAATAGGATCGTTTTAAAAATTTAACATAGCCGAGGTGTCCTAATTTGAGGACCCCCCGCCGGGCCCCTGGTTGGCCTATAAGGTCCAAATTCAAAACCTAAACTCAACAACACCTCCTCTTTGTGCATACCAAATTTCATTAAAATCGGATTAACCGTTTAGAAGTTACCGAATTATTTCCCTCTTTTTTTTTTCCTATACCACTGTGCATCGTCAAAACCACACTCCGCGGAACTGTCAGTAGGTATTACTTCGTGGGGCGGCCAGCTTACTTCACTGATCTACCTATTTATACTGGCGTCGTAACATTCCAACTCTTACTTGCTTCCGAAGCTGTTCTTCTTTTCTTAGGGATTCGTTAACAAAAATTATAAAGGAATTTATACGGTCCCAATGCAGCTCAGATGTCAGCATGATATCCACAGTGTTATCTGGCGTTAATTTGTGCCTTATCTGGGTTTCTAACGTCGTTCGTTCTACTTCAAACCTGTGGCATACAAATATGACATGTTCGATGTTTTCATCAACATCTGGGCATACGGGACACGTCGGTGAGTCATCGTGACCAAAACGGTGCAGGTAGCTTCTATAGCTTCCATGACCACTTAGAAACTGCGTTAAATGGTAGTTAACTTCACCATACCTGCGGTTTACCCATTTCTCTATGTTTGGAATCAATTTGTAAGTCCTGCGTCCTGTAGAAGAATTCTCCCACCGTCTTTGCCAGTTTCCCATTGAAGATCTTCTTTCATCATTTCCAAAGTTTCTGTGCTGCGCCTCTGTATTTTGTCTTTTAGCTTCGTATATTTTTGAAAATTCCTGTGCCGTAATGTCTAAGGGGACTATGCCCGCGTTAACACAGGATGCCATGAGAGATATAGAGCGGTATCCGCTGCAAATACGTAGGCATCCTCTGCGGAGGATGGACTGATGTCCATCCTTTCTGGAAGTACATCTCAGGAAGCCCTCCCAGATGGGTTACCCATAAAGCAGTATAGAGTTTGCCATTCTCGAGAGAAGAGTTCTTCGACTTTGCCTCGGGCCTCCTATGTTTGGCATCATTCTTGTCAGTGCATTCACAACGTTGGTAGCCTTAAGGTATGAATATTGGATATACCTTTTAAAATTTAGACGATTACCGATTATCACGCCCACTTCTTCCAACTTGGACCGTTAACACTTTTTTCGCTCTCCTACTGCTTACTAGCACAGCTTCTGTTTTGTGTTCTGCTACTGCAACATCGTCTGCAAATCCTACAATTTTTACATCTTCCGGAACATTGAGCCTGAAAACGTCATCGTACATGATATTCCATAGTAGCGGGCCTACGACCGATCCTTGCGGAACGCCAGCAGAAATGTTTTGGGACTCGACACCATTGTCCGTATCGTACCACAGGGTTCTGTCTGAAAAGTAATCTTTAACCATTTTTATGAGATACTCCGGAATATTTAGTTTGCGCAGTGCGGTTATTGTATTACACCATTCAGCCGAGTTAAAGGCATTCTTAATGTCAAATGTTATTATCGCGCAGTATTTTCTTCCACTTCTTTTGCCTTGGTGGCCTTTTTTGCAATATTGACAACTAAATTTATTGCGTCGACTGTAAATCTCTCTTTTCGGAAGCCATATTGCATCTTTGATAAGCTTATTGATTCCCCTACTGCGTTCAGTATTTTAGTATATATCAACCTATCCAAGCACTTGTATAATGTATCCAGAAGGCAAATCGGTCTATAAAACTGAGGTTCACCTAAAGTTTTCCCGGGTTTGGGTATCAGCATGAGCTTTTGCTTCTTCCATCGCGATGGAAATACACCATCTCTCAGACATTTGTCAAATAATTAGACAAACAGCTGTGGCGTGGTTTTTAATGCAATCTTCAGTGCTTTGTTTGGAATATTATCCAGTCCTGGGGCTTTTTTGTCACCGATTTTGGAGCACAATTTTAGGATCTCGTCCTCAGTTACTAGTCTATAGTCTAGTCTATAGTTTAGTATATAGTCTAGTCTATAGTCCAGTCTATAGTCTAGTCTATAGTCTAGTCTATCGTCTAGTCTATCGTCTAGTCTATCGTCTAGTCTATAGTCTAGTCTATGGTCTAGTCTATAGTATAGTCTATAGTCTAGTCTATAGTCTAGTCTATAGTCTAGTCTATAGTCTAGTCTATAGTCTAATCTATCGTCTAGTCTATAGTCTAGTCTATAGTCTAGTCTATAGTATAGTCTATAGTCTAGTCTATAGTATAGTCTAGTCTATAGTATAGTCTATAGTCTAGTCTATAGTCTAGTCTATAGTCTAGTCTATAGTCTAGTCTATCGTCTAGTCTATAGTCTAGTCTATGGTCTAGTCTATAGTATAGTCTATAGTCTAGTCCATAGTCTAGTCTATAGTCTAGTCTATAGTCTAGTCTATAGTCTAGTCTATAGTCTAGGCTATATTCTAGTCTATAGTCTAGTCTATAGTCTAGTCTATAGTCTAGTCTATAGTCTAATCTATCGTCTAGTCTATAGTCTAGTCTATAGTCTAGTCTATAGTATAGTCTATAGTCTAGTCTATAGTATAGTCTAGTCTATAGTATAGTCTATAGTCTAGTCTATAGTCTAGTCTATAGTCTAGTCTATAGTCTAGTCTATAGTCTAGTCTATAGTCTAGTCTATAGTCTAGTCTATAGTCTAGTCTATAGTCTAGTCTATAGTCTAGTCTATAGTCTAGTCTATAGTCTAGTCTATAGTCTAGTCTGATGATACGACTTATTTACATATTTCCATATTCGGAATCAATCCAACCAAATAACACTAGTGAAAATTATTGAAAAAGTTTTTTCATCTGTGGCCTGTATTATTGGTATTTGCTGCCAATTGAGTGAGAAGTAAAGGCTAGGATGTTTGACAATACTGATGTTAGGAAATATAAATACACACATATACATATATATATGTATATATTTAAATAACCTTTTTGTTAAAAGGCCAATTTAAAAAATATTTCTAATATCTTTTAAAAAATCTAGTGTTATTTATTGTAATTGTACACAATCCATTTATTGAATGTATGTGGAATACTTAAGTCAGATTTAAATAAAAATAATGGCAAATTACATTTCCTGTACAATGATGATGATGGTTGTTTTCCTGGGGAAATCATGGAAATTTTAAGTAGAGTACGAAACTCATATACTGGTATTTACATGGATATAATATTTGCATAAATAAATATGTATGTATATTAAATAAAGTAGAATATTATAAAAAGCAAACAAACAATTTTTAAGTTATGTACATATGTATGTTAATACTGAGAAGTACTTACATGTACAGGGTATTCCAAAAATTTATGTAAATTTACAATTTTATGGTGAAATGGTTTAGAGCCCTACAATTAACAAATAATTGTATCCTTAATGTTTTATTCTCTAAAAGGGATTTTGAACTAAATGCATGCGTTAATTTTGACATACCCTTTCTATATATGTAAGTATATAACCATAAATAACAATTTTTTTCCATAAAATGTTCATTTAAATAATTTCATTCGGATCTTGTTAATGTGTTTGTATGAGTAGTATATTTTCGCAAGTTGTTTATAAATTCAGATTTTTTTTCGTAAAAAAAAACTTTCGTATAAATTCATAAAGTTTTAAGTGAAGTGTTGTTCGAAAGAAATAAACTTTGCGCCAAAAGTGTATTTGTGCAACTTCGTTATCGTTTATTTGAAGAAACTTCAGACAAACTGGTACAGAAAAAAAAACAACAACTAAGTACTAGAAATACATTTCTACTTAAATGTTGTAATATTTAGGCATTTTTTTTTTTGGATTTTCTCTTTTCCATTTAATGGACTTTTATTAATACAACGACCTTTGGACATTCAACATTTGTATTTGTCAACAGTTGGATTGTTGGGAAATTATGTCGATTGAACAAGAGAAAACTTATATATCAAGTTACTGCCTGTTAGTAATAAAATTTTTATATTTACCACTAAAAAGATCTGAGGTATAATTATTTTGTCACTCCGTTGGTACCATATTGAAATATAGTTCACTGGATCCTTATGGTGCTCACAGCTAAATTACTCTTATCTTTATGTGAATTAACCAAAATCGATTACAGGACTCCTAATCAAAGTGTAATAGACATATTGAACAATTATATACAAATACCAGACTAGCACGAGCCCATATAGGAAACTGAATTTGTCGTTAACTGTTCGGCATTATTCCAAAATAGGAGGACGTGTTTAAGCGGATCATTAGAGCAAAAAACTGCGGAAACCTGTTGTTATACGGATGGCTCTATACTGACTGACAAAACCGGTCTGGAGATTTACATCGAAAACCGAATATCGGAAGATATTACTGTCTTCCAATTGCAACAATAGCTTCCAAGCTATCACGGAATGTTTTAAGTGGATTATATTGAATATGGCGCCAACAAATGTTAACATATTTTCCGACAGCTTGAAGCCAATTAGGACCCTCAGCAAATATCAGCTGATATTGTTAAATCTATGATCGTATTAGACTGTAAGTGAGCTATGACCGAATACTCTTACACGGGAATAATCTGCAATAATAGAGCAAAGAAATGGGGTGGGTCTAGTCTATAGTCTAGTGTATAGTCTAGTGTATAGTCTAGTGTATATAGTCTAGTCTATAGTCTAGTCTATATCTAGCTCTATAGTCTATTCTATAGTCTAGTCTATAGTCTAGTCTATAGTCTAGTCGTAGTCTAGTCTAGTCTATAGTCTAGTCTATAGTCTAGTCTATAGTCTAGTCTATAGTCTAGTCTATAGTCTAGTCTATAGTCTAGTCTAGTCTAGTCTAGTCTAGTCTATAGTCTAGTCTATAGTCTAGTCTATAGTCTAGTCTATAGTCTAGTCTATAGTCTAGTCTATAGTCTAGTCTATAGTCTAGTCTATAGTCTAGTCTATAGTCTAGTCTATAGTCTAGTCTATAGTCTAGTCTATAGTCCAGTCTATAATCTAGTCTATAGTCCAGTCTATAATCTAGTCTATAATCTAGTCTATAGTCTAGTCTATAGTCTAGTGTAGAGTCTAGTCTATAGTCTAGTCTATAGTCTAGTCTATAGTCCATTCTATAATCTAGTCTATAGTCTAGTCTATAGTCTAGTCTATAGTCTAGTCTATAGTCTAGTCTATAGTCTAGTCTATAGTCTAGTCTATAGTCTAGTCTATAGTCTAGTCTATAGTCTAGTCTATAGTCTAGTCTATAGTCTAGTCTATAGTCTAGTCTATAGTCTAGTCTATAGTCTAGTCTATAGTCTAGTCTATAGTCTAGTCTATAGTCTAGTCTATAGTCTAGTCTATAGTCTAGTCTATAGTCTAGTCTATAGTCTAGTCTATAGTCTAGTCTATAGTCTAGTCTATAGTCTAGTCTATAGTCTAGTCTATAGTCTAGTCTATAGTCTAGTCTATAGTCTAGTCTATAGTCTAGTCTATAGTGTAGTCTATAGTCTAGTCTATAGTCTAGTCTATAGTCTAGTCTATAGTCTAGTCTATAGTCTAGTCTATAGTCTAGTCTATAGTCTAGTCTATAGTCTAGTCTATAGTCTAGTCTATAGTCTAGTCTATAGTCTAGTCTATAGTCTAGTCTATAGTCTAGTCTATAGTCTAGTCTATAGTCCAGTCTATAATCTAGTCTATAGTCCAGTCTATAATCTAGTCTAGAGTCTAGTCTATAGTCTAGTCTATAGTCTAGTCTATAGTCCATTCTAATCTAGTCTATAGTCTAGTCTATAGTCTAGTCTATAGTCTAGTCTATAGTCTAGTCTATAGTCTAGTCTATAGTCTAGTCTATAGTCTAGTCTATAGTCTAGTCTATAGTCTAGTCTATAGTCTAGTCTATAGTCTAGTCTATAGTCTAGTCTATAGTCTAGTCTATAGTCTAGTCTATAGTCTAGTCTATAGTCTAGTCTATAGTCTAGTCTATAGTCTAGTCTATAGTCTAGTCTATAGTCTAGTCTATAGTCTAGTCTATAGTCTAGTCTATAGTCTAGTCTATAGTCTAGTCTATAGTCTAGTCTATAGTCTAGTCTATAGTCTAGTCTATAGTCTAGTCTATAGTCTAGTCTATAGTCTAGTCTATAGTCTAGTCTATAGTCTAGTCTATAGTCTAGTCTATAGTCTAGTCTATAGTCTAGTCTATAGTCTAGTCTATAGTCTAGTCTATAGTCTAGTCTATAGTCTAGTCTATAGTCTAGTCTATAGTCTAGTCTATAGTCTAGTCTATAGTCTAGTCTATAGTCTAGTCTATAGTCTAGTCTATAGTCTAGTCTATAGTCTAGTCTATAGTCTAGTCTATAGTCTAGTCTATAGTCTAGTCTATAGTCTAGTCTATAGTCTAGTCTATAGTCTCGTCTATAGTCTATAGTCTAGTCTATAGTCTAGTCTATAGTCTAGTCTATAGTCTAGTCTATAGTCTAGTCTATAGTCTAGTCTATAGTCTAGTCTATAGTATAGTCTATAGTCTAGTCTATAGTCTATAGTCTAGTCTATAGTCTATAGTCTAGTCTATAGTCTAGTCTATAGTCTAGTCTATAGTCTAGTCTATAGTCTAGTCTATAGTCTAGTCTATAGTCTAGTCTATAGTCTAGTCTATAGTCTAGTCTATAGTCTAGTCTATAGTCTAGTCTATAGTCTAGTCTATAGTCTAGTCTATAGTCTAGTCTATAGTCTAGTCTATAGTCTAGTCTATAGTCTAGTCTATAGTCTAGTCTATAGTCTAGTCTATAGTCTAGTCTATAGTCTAGTCTATAGTCTAGTCTATAGTCTAGTCTATAGTCTAGTCTATAGTCTAGTCTATAGTCTAGTCTATAGTCTAGTCTATAGTCTAGTCTATAGTCTAGTCTATAGTCTAGTCTATAGTCTAGTCTATAGTCTAGTCTATAGTCTAGTATAGTCTATGTCTAGTCTTCGTAGTTCTATAGTCTAGTCTATAGTCTAGGTCTATAGTCTAGTCTATAGTCTAGTCTATAGTCAGTCTATAGTCTAGTTATAGGTCTCGTATATAGTCTAGTCTATAGTCTCTGTAGTCTATAGTCTAGTCTATAGTCTAGTCTATTAGTCTAGTCTAAGTTCTAGTCTATAGTCAGTCTATAATCTAGTCTATCGTCCTAGTCTATAAGTCTAGTCTATAATCAGTCTCTAGTCTATAGTCTATAGTTCTAGTAGAGTCTAGTCTATAGTCTAGTCTATAGTCTAGTCTATAGTCCTATTCTATAAGTCTAGTCATAGTCTATAGTCTCTAGTCTATAGGTCTAGTCTATAGTCTAGTCTATAGTCTAGTCTATGTCTAGTCTATAGTCTAGTCTATAGTCTAGTCTATAGTCTAGTCTATAGTCTCGCAAGTCTAGTCTATAGTCTATAGTCTAGTCTATAGTTCTAGCTATAGTCTAGTCTATAGTCTAGTCTATAGTCTAGTCTATAGTCTAGTCTATAGTCTAGTCTATAGTCTAGTCTATAGTTAGTCTATAGTCAGTCTATAGTCTAGTCTATAGTCTAGTCTATAGTCTAGTCTATAGGTCTAGTCTATAGTCTAGTCTATAGTCTAGTCTCTAGTCTATTAGTCTAGTTCTAGTCTAGTCTATAGTCCTAGTCTATAGTCTAGTCTATAGGGTCTATTCTATAGTCTTAGTCTATAGTCTAGTTATAGTCTAGTCTATGTCTAGTCTATAGTCTAGTCTATAGTCTTTAGTCTATTAGTCTAGTCTATAGTCTTAGTCTAGGTATAGTCTCCTATAGTCTAGTCTATAGTCTAGTCTCTAGTCTAGTATCTAGTTAGTCTAGTCTAGTCTATGTCTAGTCTATAGTCTAGTCTATAGTCTAGTCTATAGTCTAGTCTATAAGTCAGTCTTATAAATCTAGTCTATAGTCCAGTCTATAATAGTCTAGATCTAGTCTAGTCTTAGTCTATAGTCTAGTCTATAGTCCTAGTCTATAAGTCTAGTCTATAGTCTAGATCTATAGTCTAGTCTATAGTCTAGTCTATAGTCTAGTCTATAGTCTAGCTCTAGTCTAGTCTAAGTCTGTTCTATTAGTCTAGTCTATAGTCTAGTCTATAGTCTAGTCTATAGTCTAGTCTATAGTCTAGTTCTATAGTCTAGTCTATAGTCTAGTCTATAGTCTAGTCTATAGTCTAGTCTATAGTCAGTCTATAGTCTAGTCTATAGTCTATCTATAGCTAGTCTATAGTCTAGTCTATAGTCTAGTGTATAGTCTAGTCTATAGTCTAGTCTATAGTCTAGTCTATAGTCTAGTCTATAGTCTAGTCTATAGTCTAGTCTATAGTCTAGTCTATAGTCTAGTCTATAGTCTAGTCTATAGGTCTAGTCTATAGTCTAGTCTATAGTCTAGTCTATAGTCTAGTCTATAGTCTAGTCTATAGTAGTCTATAGTCTAGTCTATAGTCTAGTCTATAGTCTAGTCTATAGTCTAGTCTATAGTCTAGTCTATAGTCTAGTCTATAGTCTAGTCTATAGTCTAGTCTATAGTCTAGTCTATAGTCTAGTCTATAGTCTAGTCTATAGTCTAGTCTATAGTCTAGTCTATAGTCTAGTCTATAGTCTAGTCTATAGTCTAGTCTATAGTCTAGTCTATAGTCTAGTCTATAGTCTAGTCTATAGTCTAGTCTATAGTCTAGTCTATAGTCTAGTCTAGTCTAGTCTATAGCTAGTCTAGTCTAGTCTATAGTCTAGTCTATAGTTAGTCTATAGTCTAGTCTATAGTCTAGTCTATAGTCTAGTCTATAGTCTAGTCTATAGTCTAGTCTATAGTCTAGTCTATAGTCTAGTCTATAGTCTAGTCCATAGTCTAGTCTATAGTCTAGTCTATAGTCTAGTCTATAGTCTAGTCTATAGTCTAGTCTATAGTCTAGTCTATAGTCTAGTCTATAGTCTAGTCTATAGTCTAGTCTATAGTCTAGTCTATAGTCTAGTCTATAGTCTAGTCTATAGTCTAGTCTATAGTCTAGTCTATAGTCTAGTCTATAGTCTAGTCTATAGTCTAGTCTATAGTCTAGTCTATAGTCTAGTCTATAGTCTAGTCTATAGTCTAGTCTATAGTCTAGTCTATAGTCTAGTCTATAGTCTAGTCTATAGTCTAGTCTATAGTCTAGTCTATAGTCTAGTCTATAGTCTAGTCTATAGTCTAGTCTATAGTCTAGTCTATAGTCTAGTCTATAGTCTAGTCTATAGTCTAGTCTATAGTCTAGTCTATAGTCTAGTCTATAGTCTAGTCTATAGTCTAGTCTATAGTCTAGTCTATAGTCTAGTCTATAGTCTAGTCTATAGTCTAGTCTAGTCTATAGTCTAGTCTATAGTCTAGTCTATAGTCTAGTCTATAGTTTAGTCTATAGTCTAGTCTATAGTTTAGTCTATAGTCTAGTCTATAGTCTAGTCTGTAGTCTAGTCTGTAGTCTAGTCTATAGTCTAGTCTATAGTCTAGTCTATAGTCTAGTCTATAGTCTAGTCTATAGTCTAGTCTATAGTCTAGTCTATAGTCTAGTCTATAGTCTAGTCTATAGTCTAGTCTATAGTCTAGTCTATAGTCTAGTCTATAGTCTAGTCCTATAGTCTATAGTCTAGTCTATAGTCTAGTCTATAGTCTAGTCTATAGTCTAGTCTATAGTCTAGTCTATAGTCTAGTCTATAGTCTAGTCTATAGTCTAGTCTATAGTCTAGTCTATAGTCTAGTCTATAGTCTAGTCTATAGTCTAGTCTATAGTCTAGTCTATAGTCTAGTCTATAGTCTAGTCTATAGTCTAGTCTAGTCTATAGTCTAGTCTATAGTCTAGTCTATAGTCTAGTCTATAGTCTAGTCTAGTCTATAGTCTAGTCTATAGTCTAGTCTATAGTCTAGTCTATAGTCTAGTCTATAGTCTAGTCTATAGTCTAGTCTATAGTCTAGTCTATAGTCTAGTCTATAGTCTGGTCTACAGTCTAGTCTATAGTCTAGTCTATAGTCTAGTCTATAGTCTAGTCTATAGTCTAGTCTATAGTCTAGTCTATAGTCTAGTCTATAGTCTAGTCTATAGTCTAGTCTATAGTCTAGTCTATAGTCTAGTCTATAGTCTAGTCTATAGTCTAGTCTATAGTTTAGTCTATAGTCTAGTCTATAGTCTAGTCTATAGTCTAGTCTATAGTCTAGTCTATAGTCTAGTCTATAGTCTAGTCTATAGTCTAGTCTATAGTCTAGTCTATAGTTTAGTCTATAGTCTAGTCTATAGTCTAGTCTATAGTCTAGTCTATAGTCTAGTCTATAGTCTAGTCTATAGTCTAGTCTATAGTTTAGTCTATAGTCTAGTCTATAGTTTAGTCTATAGTCTAGTCTATAGTCTAGTCTGTAGTCTAGTCTGTAGTCTAGTCTATAGTCTAGTCTATAGTCTAGTCTATAGTCTAGTCTATAGTCTAGTCTATAGTCTAGTCTATAGTCTAGTCTATAGTCTAGTCTATAGTCTAGTCTATAGTCTAGTCTATAGTCTAGTCTATAGTCTAGTCTATAGTCTAGTCTATAGTCTAGTCTATAGTCTAGTCTATAGTCTAGTCTATAGTTTAGTCTATAGTCTAGTCTATAGTCTAGTCTATAGTCTAGTCTATAGTCTAGTCTATAGTCTAGTCTATAGTCTAGTCTATAGTCTAGTCTATAGTCTAGTCTATAGTCTAGTCTAGTCTATAGTTTAGTCTATAGTCTAGTTTATAGTTTAGTCTATAGTCTAGTCTATAGTCTAGTCTGTAGTCTAGTCTGTAGTCTAGTCTATAGTCTAGTCTATAGTCGGTCTATAGGTCTAGTCTATAGTCTAGTCTATAGTCTAGTCTATAGTCTAGTCTATAGTCTAGTCTATAGTCTAGTCTATAGTCTAGTCTATAGTCTAGTCTATAGTCTAGTCTATAGTCTAGTTATAGTCTAGTCTATAGTCTAGTCTATAGTCTAGTCTATAGTCTAGTCTATAGTCTAGTCTATAGTCTAGTCTATATCTGGTCATAGTCTAGTCTATATTCTAGTCTATAGTCTAGTTCTAGTCTAGTCTATATTCTAGTCTATAGTCTAGTCTATAGTCTAGTCTATAGTCTAGTCGATAGTCTAGTCCTATAGTCTGTAGTCTAGTTAGTCTATAGTCTAGTCTATAGTCTAGTCTATAGTCTAGTCTATAGTCTAGTCTATAGTCTAGTCTAAGTCTAGTCTATAGTCTAGTCTATAGTCTAGTCTATAGTCTAGTCTATAGTCTAGTCTATAGTCTAGTCTATAGTAGTCTATAGTCTAGTCTATAGTCTAGTCTATAGTCTAGTCTATAGTCTAGTCTATAGTCTAGTCTATAGTCTAGTCTATAGTCTAGTCTATAGTATAGTCTATAGTCTAGTCTATAGTCTAGTCTATAGTCCAGTCTATAGTCCAGTCTATAGTCTAGTCTATAGTCTAGTCTATAGTCTGGTCTATAGTCTAGTCTATAGTCTAGTCTATAGTCTAGTCTATAGTCTAGTCTATAGTCCAGTCTATAGTCTAGTCTATAGTCTAGTCTATAGTCTGGTCTATAGTCTAGTCTATAGTCTAGTCTATAGTCTAGTCTATAGTCTAGTCTATAGTCTAGTCTATAGTCTAGTCTATAGTCTAGTCTATAGTCTAGTCTATAGTCTAGTCTATAGTCTAGTCTATAGTCTAGTCTATAGTCTAGTCTATAGTCTAGTCTATAGTCTAGTCTATAGTCTAGTCTATAGTCTAGTTTATAGTCTAGTCTATAGTCTAGTCTATAGTCTAGTCTATAGTCTAGTCTATAGTCTAGTCTAGTCTATAGTCCAGTCTATAGTCTAGTCTATAGTCTAGTCTATAGTCTAGTCTATAGTCTAGTCTATAGTCTAGTCTATAGTCTAGTCTATAGTCTAGTCTATAGTCTAGTCTATAGTCTAGTCTATAGTCTAGTCTATAGTCTAGTCTATAGTCTAGTCTATAGTCTAGTCTATAGTTTAGTCTACTGTCTAGTCTATAGTCTAGTTATAGTCTAGTTTATAGTCTAGTCTATAGTCTAGTCTATATTCTAGTCTGTAGTCTAGTCTATAGTCTAGTCTATAGTCTAGTCTATAGTCTAGTCTATAGTCTAGTCTATAGTCTAGTCTATAGTCTAGTCTATAGTCTAGTCTATAGTTTAGTCTGTAGTCTAGTCTATAGTCTAGTCTATAGTCTAGTATATAGTCTAGTATATAGTCTAGTACTTTAAAATCTATAAAGTACTTTTTGTTATAGGTTAGTACTGCTTCAGTATTTTAAGTTCGGAAATACGTAATATCGTTAAAGTGAGAGTATATCTTCAACCTCAATATCAGATCTTATCTTGTCTGCATTTCATCCACCTGATTACTCTTATTTGAGCACAGTCGGGTATTTAACATTGATTATTTGTTTGATTTCTTTAGAGCTGGGAAGCTACTACAGTTACACGAGCAGTTAAACTTTATAGGACCTATATATTCCCGATTAAAATGACTTTGCTAAATACTATATAATTTTATGAAATATTTTATAATTTTTATTTATCATTTTATACAAATACAATTTTTAATACATTTATTTAATAATAATTTTTCTTCTATTAAAAAAATGGGTGCTTTTATTGGTGTATGTATATATGTATGAGTGTGTGTGTTTATTGTTGAGTATTTGTATGTGTAAATGGTTTTCAGAACTTAAATATAATATCACTATATAATTTCACATTTCCTTTACGCTTTTATTATTATTTTTATTTTCAATTTATTTTATATTTGCTTTTAGAGATATTGCTAAGAAAAGTCCTGGCTTTTGTTAAAAAACCAATTATTTTAATTCCAAAGTATGGTTAACAAAAAAAATTTAACAAATTATTTACATTATAGCCGAAAAAATTGTATTACTCAACTAGAATATTTGCAAAGAATTTAATATAAAAAAATATTTGTTAACTTTGTGGAAGGAGTTGGGGTTATGTTGGCCAAATAACGAATAACTAGGACATGGATAACCAAAAATGTTTATAAAAACAAACAAACATTTAATTATTGTAGAAGATAATTTAATTATATTTTTAATTTACAAAATAATTTTATAAAAATTTTTATGTTGAGAAATTTTATTTAGTTAAGTTGTTAAGTTAAGTATTTTAATAAAAATTGACTTAAATTACTTTGAAATTGTTAGTTTAAAGATATGTATGAGTATGTGTGAGTATTACAAAATATTTATTCTAAAAGAGGATCCATTCACAGGCAGAGAGGAGAATTTAAAATTCCGTATGAAAACTTTGGGCAGTATCGATCATTTTAGAGGTTAAAAATATTTCAGCATTTGAAATTAACTAGAGAAATTTAGAAAAAAAAAAAATATTAGTTGTTAATTTAAATGTAATGTTTTTTAAATAAAGTTAATTACCTCTTTTAAAGTTAATTTACCATCACGATTATCATCGCATAAACTAAATAAAGTGGCAGCCTCTTGCAAAGCATATCGGGGGGTCTTGGGATTAACATAATTCAATAGTTCACCTCTATCGGCCTTGCCATCTTGATTCTTATCAATGATTCTTTTGAACTCCTCTCGTCGTTCTACCACCGTTTTGGAGATTAAAGATTTTCTGATCAAATCATCATCATCGGCCACATTTACCTCCGAAAATTCCTCTATGCTTAATTGATCATCACCATCCTGATCGAATTGTCTTAGTAAATCATCTACCAATTCCAAAAGATTTGAAATACTCGATTCGGGGTGACGAAATGATAGATACTCATCTATAGTTAAAGTAAAAAGATCAGTTCTAGCCGCCTCCGACCATCTGGCCTTGTCACGCATCATATCCTCGCGGGCCTTACGATTTAGGGCGGTATGTTTGATTTCATTATGTTCATCAATATCGGCTTCAGTCATACCGTGTTCTTTTAAAAAGAAACGATGATATTCTTCCCAGGTTATAAGGCCATCGGCCGGTGCTATATCGACTCTACGAAATTCCCGGGGATTAAGTTGTATAGCTTCATCTATATGGTCCACTATGTTTTTATTTATATATTGTCCCAGTTCTTTAATGGTCAAGTAGTTGTCATGATTGCGATCGGCTCTGAAAGGAAAAAAATTATACAATTTTCATTAAATGAACATTACAGATTCATTCAATTTATAAAGAATAACACAGACCGACAAAATTTTAACCCAGAAACCTAAGTATTCTTTTAGTAGCGCTGAATCCGAATAGCCTTAGAATTTTTTTTCATCACATCGTTTTATCAAATTTCAAAACAAGATATCTTAAAACCCTGATATGATAGAGAAAATCTGAAGTCAGAATCGGATTCAGCATGACTCAGTCTTTAGAATAAGCTCTGAGGGTTTCGAATTTTGTCAGCCTGTGCCACTTTAACCACTACTTATTCCTTTATATGCCACCCGGTCCCACAAATCAATTAATTTATGACCACCCATCATACACTTTCAAAGAATAACAACAACATAACCTCAAAATTTCATTCTGTAAAATACTTTAGAAATATTTAATGGGACAACCGATGCATTCATTCTGTTGATCCTTTCATGTGGTCTGAAGTGGAATGTTTGTGTATTATGCTGTTGTTGTTTTAAGGATTTTCAACTCAATTCATAAGTCGAGGAGATTTTTGGTCTGCATTGTCATGCCCTAAATACTTGTGTCATTAAGATTTCGATAATAAATTATTGAAACATTCATTTGTTCCCTTGATAAAACATGTTCTTGCATGTTTGTACATATGTATATATATTTATATATTGTAGGACATTTGTTGTGTGTCAGTACCAATGAATGGTTCGTTGGATGATGAGAATATAAAAGGATAAAAAGACATTAATACTCATGTAGTCATGTACAGTGGATAACGAGCAATAAAAGAGAGAGATAAAGTAGATAGATAGAAAACCATATAAATTAGAATTTAAGTAGAAATGATTTTAAGAATGTTTTATGATTAAACTAGAAGAAAACTGTTCATCAGTGTTCTCAGGCATGACAGATTGTCAGCAAATTGGATTTGAATGTGACCTTCTCCTTGACAAGGTTGAAATGCGCTTTAGAATTGAGTTTACAAATTTTTAGCGATTTAGGCCTAAATTAGCTAGTTTCTAGGTCACTCTGGGCTTATATATTAGTCCAAAAATATGTGAGCCACTTTCAGCAATCATCTAAAAATTCGTATAAGACAAGGTAATGCCTCATTGAAAAGTAAAATGTGTACATCCACTGGGATCCAGTCTAGAATTTGCTTAAGAGTCCTCACAAGTAAAAGAGTACTTTGTGCTCCCTATCATGGGACTATATCTGAAACAATTCACTCCTTTAGAAGTGTCTTTTCTACGAGCACAAAACCCAACATTTATATGAAGAGAAAGTGCAGTTTTGAATTTTAAAATAATAGTTTCAAATCACAGGGTTTCAAAATTCCGTAACTTTTTCGATTCTCTCTAGTTGATAAACATGAGTCTTATCCGGAAGGTTATTTATAAGAACATGTAAGTGTTATATAGACAAAAAATCTGACGGATAATGATGGTTTTGCAATCAATTGTGACTTTAAAAGTTATTTCGCGATAACAGACAAGATATCGGTTTGTATTTAAGTTCCTTGAACTTTTCTAGTCAATAACTATTATTATTCTTCTCTATGGCAAGTTTGAAACTGTAATAACTGTACCGCTTTCAAGGTGTTTTAACAGCAACATGGATGGTGAAAGTTCAACACGTATCACTTGGTCGAGTGCTGTTCAGAGTCAAACTATTAATCTTCTTGGTCGTTTTAAAGAGAGGGCCAACTGTATGCCATAACTTATAAATTCCTAAGCTTAAGTCTTCCAATTTTTCGGATTATGAACACTTTTTTACAAACTTGCTTTTATACCCTTGGTTCGCCAGATTAAGTTCTTTGGATATAACAGCACATTGAAGTTATGATCGCTGAATGAATCAGAAACTAAACTAATACAATTTCTTCTGGTTGATATAACTAACGCATAAGGTCTCTTGGAATAATGAAACAGTGGTTAGGACCACAAAGAGAGCAGGACGAGATACTTTCTAAAAAAAGAGCAATTCTGATGTTAGTATGATGGTACATATTTTTAGTGGACCTACGTAATATCGGATACATCTATATAAAATAGGACGTGCGAATTCAGACGAATGTGGATCATGTAGAGAGGACAACAAAACTCTGAAACATATCCTCCTATCTACCTAACCTAATTATCGCGTTCAGAGGCCATAAAATCATTGGTTCGATTTATATCAATGATTATGGTCCTAGATGAACTGAGCTAGCGTTCAGAGATAATAAAACCATTGTCCAATTTATATCAACAATTATGATCCTAGATGAATTACTGTGTCCCAGATAAAGTAGTTAATCAGACCCACATTTGCTATATATAGTGGAGATCAAAGACTATAAAGTAGTTATTTCGGTCTATGTAATAGATTGCTTAAGTGATCAGATCCAGACTCGCTTGCGCTCATTTGGTTCGACGATTATGATCCTAGATTTGGTTCAACGAATATGATGAACTCAGATTGCGTAATTGATCAGACCCAGATTCGATTGCGCTCGTTTTATTCGACGATTATGATCCTAGATTTAGTTCAACGTTTATGATCCTGATTGCGTAGTCGACCAGATTCTAGTGGAGTTCATGGTCGATAAAACAATTGGTTTGATCTATATAATCGATTATGATTCTAAATGAACTATTGTTTCTCAAATTGAGTAGTTGATCAGACTTGCTATATTTAGTGGCGTTCAGAGACTATAAAGCCGTAGGTTTGATCTATATAACTGATAATGATAGTTTATCTTTAGCATCGCAGATTGTGTAGTTGATCACACACACACTCGCTATTGCTACATCTAGTGAACTAGCGCAGATGAAAAAAATGAACTTTTCGATTTATTCCCCGCATAAACTAGCTCATAGTGCGAGTTGAAGGCCCTAAGAACCTAAAATGTAAGATAAACAATTCAATAAAGTTGTATAAATCTCTCTAAAGTTGACAATAGAACTGGTATTAATTCCAAAATTTGGAATATTAAGTTCTAGGAGATTCGGTATTGTTTCATCTTTATTAAAATTGATGGAATATAGGGGTTAGTTACATTTATTGGGTTTACGATACCAGGATTCAGGTTCTGGTGTTTAAACAACATCAAAGTTGGTCCTAGAATGCTGGGCAGCCCTAAATGAGGTGGAGAAACATTTCACAATAGGAATATATTTGGTCGAGGTCATCAACAGATACCTGACAATTCTTCTTCGGACATTATTCCTAAAAATGCTTACAAGCAAGAATGACGAGGATATAACATGCTAGAAGACTAAACTTACTCGGTAATTATTGATCTGCAGAAGCTGTAGGGATGAGGAGGCAGAAGAGAGTATCACTCTCTGATAGCTAATCACAAATTGAAATGTTTTGCACTACCTAATGGATATATCTTAAGTTGTTCGTGTGACAAACTGTTTTCGATAGGGTTGCAGAGTAATTAGGTCGAAGTATACTAATACGCTCTCTTTACAGGTAACGCAAAGGGTGTGACATAATGGACTCAAGTATTTCCCCATTGATGACAACATAAGGACCTAACCTTGTCCTTGGACTGCAACTACCTGTAACACTAGGGATTTTCAATTCCAATAGGAATCGATGGGAAACGGAGCTGCAATATCAGTAAATATCGATCTTTCTGTAAATGGTCAAACAATTCCGGTCATTTCGTTCCATAGAAGATGTTGGAAGATATTGCTTAATTTTAAGTATTCAAAAAAATTATCGACAGATAAGAAGGAATAAATCCTTATTCGTGAAGATTGAGCTTGAATAGACTTTTTAAAAAGAATTTAAGAAAAAATTGAATTAGGCCCACTGTATCTAAATGTCAAAATGTGTTTCTAAAATAAATATTTCAAATCAATTAAGCCCTTTCGATAATGCATGCAACGGATTGCATTTACATGCATATCATATGTTAAATAAGAAGATCTAAATATTTGTGTATCCTGTTAAAAAGGATAAACAGGATTTAGCAAACAATTAAATGTCGTATGACATTACCAAAAGTACTATTAAAATATTAATTAAAATTTTAATACCATTATACGAATAAACTAATGAAGTTTTAATCACTTATTCCTTACAACCCCCATAATCCAGCAATAATTTCTTATTTGTAAATTTTATTGGCCACATTTAATTAATTTTAATTTCTCAATTCTCAACTTTTTTTTATTATTTTTTGTTGTTTTGGCATAAAATAATTAAATATATATTAATAGTATTTGGCAGCGTTTAAATACGCTGCACAAAACGAGTTAAGCGTGAGATCAAAGGAATAATTCAAATGAATAACTTTCAACATACAAATTCACAAAATGAAACCGCAACACACATTTTATTGCGCCACCAAAAATATGTTCGACAAGTACTACATATACGTTTGGAAGCTGATTTTTTTCCCGGTTTTTGCGAAATTTGTTTTAATTCGTGTTTGTTGGTGCAACACTTAAATGGGTTTTTAATTTAATTTCAACGATTTAATGTCATTATATTTATTCATTTTTATTTGCTTAAGTACTTTTGCGAATGCATATGAATAAATTCATAAATTCATACTTATTTGTATAGGAAGAGTTTGAAAAGGGTTTTAAAATATTACTTAGGCCAACGAAATTAAGATTTGTAAAAACTTTTGAAACCAATTCGATTGATTTTAATTTACGTAACATCTGTACGAAAACGAACTAACGAAAACGAAACCAATTCGATTGATTTTAATTTACATAACATCTGTACGAAAACGAACTAACTAGACCGTGATTGTAAAGTTGTTCCTGTTGCGGCCTTGTCGGAGAACCTTGTCTATTTACAAATGCCTGGACTGAAATTAATCGTAAGTTTTTTCACTGCACCGCAACTACAAAGCTATTGTTTCGATGCCTGTTTCGGATTTAGTCGAGTCCTATAATGTGGAACGCAATCGAGAGTATGAATGGCGATGTTTCTAGTTGCTCTGGTCGGCAGAGTCCTAGGTTCATATTCTGTGTGAGCCATATCCGTGAAACTAAAACTACTTTTTAACTCCCTATTTGTAAGTAGTTATTTGCAAGTGAGCGTGGTAAGCACTTGCCTCCAATGTCAACAACGTCTTTAAATAATGAGTTAAAATCCTAATAAATATTTAGATATTGGAAAGTAGCTTTTTAGCTCCTTACTTTTTTTGCTGGGTAAATATGGAAGGAATATCGAAGAGCTTTACATGAACACCTACCGTGTTGGCCTTATTTCTCACTGGTCTTTTTCGTTCACAGCGTGAGCTTCTTTGGCGACTTACCACCGCTTCTTTGTGTATCTTATACACAGATAGCAATTTTTGTACATGGTTTTGCGGGTCCATGTACAAGAACTTTGCTCAAGTACCCGAGCTATCCTAACTCTTGTCATAGTAGCCCCATTGAGGAATGACAGGTATATAAGTTAAGTTCAATCAAACCCCTATAGAGGAAAAGCCAATCACTGGTTAGAACCGATAGAAGGGGCGGACCCAATGTCAGGTGAAAATTGATGCTGTGAGGAATGTTCTGTTCCTATCGGTATTCTCATCATCTAAAGACTCACCCCAAGGCCTTCCGACACACTACTGAGATGTCTCTGTTGTTTCGGCAATAGCATCTAGGGATAACAAATTAGTAGTCCGAAGCACGGGTTCACGGACCTATTGTTATAAGTTGAGCATGTTTTACAGTAAACTCCAACAGACTCAACCATGAAGAAAAATCGCCGTTAAATTAATGATCAATGTATTAACAACTCTGCCAACGTCTCAACCAACTCCATCGCCTCTTCAACCGTCACTCCATCCGACCATCATCCATCAGATACAAGTATTCGAAATCCAACATTTTGTTAATCACAGCCTGCGGTAACAGAAACTTATTATATCTCACCGTTCATCAATCTTTTAACCAAGTTTCCATTCCCGCGAATTTGGGCTTAAACCACAGCCACTTCGTGGATCTTAACCAACTGGCCAGCCAGGACAAATTCCTGCGGTAAACTGGCCACCCGTAGTACCAGATTATCTGGTGCTAATTCCAAGGAAACGTCGAGGATACATTTGATCATCACCAGTTTCTAGTCCCGGCAGACTATAAGTACTGGGAGCACCTCTTTACCCCAGGAGTGCAATACACCAAAATGGTATCTATCATCAAGGAAACATGCTCCGGGTGCGGATGTTAAATATGGACAAAGTCCTGCGGGTAACTGGCCAACCGTAGTACCAGATTATCTGGTGCTCTGGTTCGATCCCATGTCAAATCATTCCAAGAAAAGGCTGAGGATACATTTGATCATCACCAGTTTCTAGTCCCGGCAGACTAGAGGTACATCTTTGCCCCCAAGATACACCAAGATGGAATCTGTCATCAAGGAAACATGTTCCGGGGGATGTTAAGCTTTCTAGGTTTTCATACTTATTTTCTTCAATTTTTTTTTTAAATTTTAAAAACTAAACTTTTTAATTTAAATTTATCCTAACTAACGGCCAAATACTAATTAAAAATTACATTAAAATAACTGTATAAAACCATTTACTAATAGTTGACTGTCACTCTATAAATTTAAAATTAAACCACCCAATACACGCATATTAAAATGAGCTTTAAATCACATTTTAAAAATGTTCATTTAATTGTCTTTATATGACCCACAATTATAAACCGCCAATAGAATGAATGTTATTTAAACTATGTATTGTTGTTGCTGTTTGGTTCATGGCGATAACGTTAAGGACGATGATGATGATGTTGTTGATGATAATGTTATTGCTGTATGGTATGTCGGTGCCAAAACATTATCCTTGCATGTCCAGCCTCACCCACTTTTATTTACAGGCAACATAATTGCCACACAAATCCACTGTAGATAAAGGAAAACTATACTGAGCAACACAACATTCAAAATAGGAGGAAAAAAAATGAAAACAAAATACTGGAAACTGTACTCGTATAACGCCCCAATAATTGTGTAATTAAGAACACAGGACTAACCGAATAATTTATAGAGAACTTCACTTTAACAGCATCAACAACAACGTCAAGACCAGCAACAGTAGCAAATGCATCCTCCAACAACAACGACTATAACATCCTTAATACACAACTAAATACTTGTACTAGAAGGGTTTAAAGGAGGCGAAAATTATACAGTGAACTTTACTCCAACGATTTTACAGTGTCGGTTTAATTTTACAGTTATTTCTTGACATTGACATCGAAGGAATTGTAAGATAAGGAATGATAGGATCTAATGTTCATAATTCTAACATTATAATAGCTATAGTTCGTCAATTCGATTAGAATGGAATGATTAATTCCGGATTTTTTTATTCAATAACCTCTAGATTTTCAGAATCGGCATTGCTTGATTAAATTCCTTAGGAAATCTAAATAGGTAACAAATTTGTTGTAAAATGCTCACTAGTTTAGCTAGAATACTTGAAGTTCATATCTTGATCAATGTCTTGATTTCTGTGATCCCCGAGAGAACCATCTCCATATACATATGTCTAGTACACAGAGGGAAAAGGAAATATACACGCCAAATTGACACCAAAGAGTTTATAATTTTTCAATAACATCACAACACTATGTAAATTTTATACACATCCGTTGTCTAAATGTTAACAAACGTGGTAAGCTCACTATTGGCAACGGATTGTTTGTCAATAGTGATCGCCTTTCGCGTTAAACGGAAGGGAGCACAAGGAAGTTTACCTGACGAACGCAAAATCATTCGACGCTATGAAGGCTGAATTAAAAGTATGGTTGAGAGAGTCCCATAAGACTTCTTGGAATAATGAAACGGTGGGTAGAATCATCATCATCCTGTGGGGTGACCCTAATGAGAGCAAGAGAAGAAATCTCTTGAGGTTAGTACGATTGCACGTATTCTGAGTGGACACAGATGATTACGGGCACAGCTATACAAAATTGAACATGCGGTTTCAGATGAATGTAGAGCATGTGGAGAGGACAGTGAAACTCTGGAGCACTTTCATTGCCACTGTCAGGCATTACTAATTCATTAGATCCGGATATAACATTCCTCACGAACACTAATTGAAAAATTCTTAGGAGTTATGTCCAGGAAACTGAGTTCCTGAACATTGAAAGATAAAACATTCAATTAATACAAACAAACATTTTTCTTCCATGAAAAGTCGCGCACAAGAGGCCCGATAGTGGCCTAGGGTTATTTCCTTGGATTTGATGTAATATACATTCTTCTATCAACCTAACCTAACCTAATCATGACAATTTATAAGGAGACTTGGAACACAACCGAAACACAAAACATTTTTGTGGGGACTTGAACCAATTAGTGACCGACCTTGTGTTGTTGTTGAAATAATAGTAAAAGCAACTAAAAGAAGGTACATGTTTTACCAAATGTTTTACACATTTTGCATGTGAATGAATATGTTTCATGCTTACAATGAACATTTTTCATATACGCAATGAAACAATCTTCGTTATATATTCATACATATGTATATATTTCTCGATGTAACAAATCGAAATTTTGCCCTACACTTTTAATTCATAAAATCGTGAATAAGTGTGAGGGTGTGTGGGTGTGTTGGGAATTTTATTAAAACAGTATAAAAAGAGTTAAGAGACAGACACTGAATAAAATTAAAGTTTCGTTTTTTTCATACTTTCTCTGCATAAAATTAATAGTATTTAAAAAGAACACACTCACACAGCCGTCTAAAGGATGAAATGCGAAAGAAAATACCGCGAAGAAGGATAAGTAAAAAAGCTGTTAAATCTTTTAAGGCTTTAAAAAATGTGAGTTTTAATACAAACACATTCTTATATACACACATTCATGAAAATATACATAATTTATACAAAATACTGACAGTGTGTATTATTTATAAAGTGTTTATAATGTGTTGTGTTGTTGTGTGAGTATTTGAATAATATTTTTGAATTAAAGAAAAAAACTGAAACATTTCATTTACAACATAGGAAACGGAAGTTACATTTCCATGTACATACATACGTACATTTATACATTTACATTTTATTTATATTTGCACACAAACATACATACTATTTTTTTGTATACTAATACCAGTACAGAATTGTTGTTAATTATTCACTTGTACCCTACAAACATTTTCTATTGCGGAAGTTACCCGTGTGAAACTTCCAAACGTGCTAAAAGCTCGCCAGCGATGTTGCGGAAGTATAAGAATTCTTGTAACCAGTCGGGAAGAACTGATGCCGAGCTGGGGAACGTCTAAGAGTAACTTGGAAGATACTTCTGGAAGACCCACAGAAGAAACTTCTAGATGACTCTCGGAAGTAAGGTGTTGCCAAAGACTCTTCTAGATGTGACTAGGAAGTCACTTCTTGAAGTGACTACCTAGTATTCTCTAGAAGTGTTCCTATCTTATCTTCTAGAAGTTGAGTTTTCTCTTCTTCTAGAAGATGAGTTTTCTCTTCTTCCAGAAGAAGAGTATTCTCTTCTTCTTGAAGATGAATATTCTCTTCTTCTAGAAGATGAGTATTCTCGTCTTCTAGAAGATGAGTTTTCTCTTTTTCTATTTGTATACTCACCAAAATAAAATCTATAAAAATAAATCTAAATAAAATGAAATTTTACAGTTTTTATTGAATTAATTGAAATTAAAATAGTAGAAAATATAATTGATTTAACAACTAATCTAAAAAAAATAATATATGTACATTAGACCGACTCACAAAAAATGGTGCTTGAGTTACCCCCCTCATAATATTCGCTGTTATGTAATATGATGTTACCCAAAATATTTTCGGTTAAGTGTTGTCCATTCGTGAGCTGGACAGTTTTAAAGAAAATATCGTATGGGAACACGATTCTTCATGTTAAATTCAATATTTTATCCAGCTTCAAAAAATCTTTGTTATGTTTTATAATGGTTCCCAAAATATTTCTAGTCTATCGATGGCCGTTCGTGAGCTGAACCGGTTACAAAAAAGTCCCTTTTTAGTTATTTTGTTTTAAATTATACAGCATTTCTTAAACAATATATACAGTATGTGGTATCATTTGAAAGGTTTTTTGAAGCCAAGTCTAGTGGTGCGCAAAATTTGCAAAATTGTGCATATATTTCATTTTTCTTAGTAAAAACCTAACAATTTTAAATATTTTGGAATATGACAATTATAAGCAAACGATTATTTATGATTAATACATCATTGGACGCGACTTTAAAATACCTTTTAAACGATACCCCGTATTGGATATTTTGTTTCAAAACAAACAAAAATTTAAAAAAAAAATAATTCCAAAATACCTTTTTTTAATTTGGTCCAGCGGTCACTTAAAATATTTTGGGAATCATCATAAAACAAAGCAAGGTAAATTTTGGGATGGGTAACAAAAACACGTTTTTGCTTTCCATACATAGTGAGTCGGTCTAATGTACATTTGTATCAAAAATTTAGAATTATTACCTTATAATAAGATAATCTGTATTAATATTCCAACTGCTGACTGGTATACTTCCAAAAATTGTAAAACGTTGGACTCTAAAATATTTTTGTAGTTCTTCATCAATTTTATGATTAATCCATCGAATTGTAAGAGTTATATTATGGAACGCATTAATCCTTCAACGAAATAAACCAAAATAATCTTATAATTAATATTGAATATTTATTGAAATTACCAGTTATACTTTAGGAAGCAATAAAAATAGGATTCTCTCATGTCCAATACATTTACCACCAAAGTTTAAACGGTCAGATCCATTTTTTACATTTTCTGCAAATAATCGACATTTTTAATGGAACCACGTGATGAAATAAGACATATATAACTTACCAGATCCCTTTTTTATATTTTAATTCGGTTAGAAGTATTTTAATAGGGGGTACAATATTAGCTACTGCTTTCTAAAAAATAAAATAATTAAATATTAATTAATTTATTTATTGTTTTGAATCAATAAAAACATTACCTTTCATGAACATTTTTTCAATAACTTGAAATTAAACCGACTATAAAGATCTGAAATTACTAAGTCATGGATTATTTTTTAAATTATTTACAGTCACTAACGATAGAAACACCTTAACGACCCTAAACGGGATAATGCTTTTGACACTAATATTGCAATACTATTTTTTGTTTGCTCTCTTCTAATACTTAGGTTCAATATCTTGGGAACGGCATGCTAAATATTAAGAATATTAGTATCATATGATAGGTCATAGAAAGACCTGGTGTTAATAACTAAAAAAGTACCTATAATTAGAATAATTAAATCCAAAGCTATATGAAAATTAATAAAATTGTATTTATTTAAAAAAGGTGGGTTTAAAACTATCTGATTTCAATATTAAATATCTTATATGGGCAATTTCGTGTCGAGTGACCCAAGTCAAAAAATAATTTATGTATAAAACAGTAGTATTAATTTCAATATAATGATTCCAGACCTAAATGCGCAAATAGTTTTAAAAATATTGAAAGTTAAGATTTAACTCAAATAAATCTAAATATGTTAAAAATGCAATGTTCATCAAATGAAAGCCGAAATGTACAACTTGAAAAAGTCTTTAAATGCTTATACCTCCTAAACGAATTAAGAGAGAGTCGAAATATAATATAAAAAAATTTTTAATTAAACATATTAGACTTTTTTAAACATAATGGAAGCCGTTTAGAGTTGTTAACATATTCCTAAAATAGTATTTTAATATGACAACTTACTTTTTAATTTTATTTATATAATCCTTCCTTATACTTTTTGGTATATACTTATTACACTCCGCCAATTGAGAAAACCTTCTTAAATGTTTATTAACAGTTGATTTTTAACACAACACTGTCATATTGTTTTTTATTACTTAAGGTTCACAATATTTTAATTACACTATTTTTCTATGAACATTAAATTCAATAACTCATTTAAGTTTTACGATGAATAATTAAAACTGAACATGACTGAACAAAACACAAAACATCACTGAACTTAGCAAAATTTCTGCATTATTTATTTTTATTTTTTTTTCACGCTAAAAAATGGAGTACATATTTATATTTTTTTGTTTTTGTACTCTTCTTACTATCATCCGGAAGTAACCTAAAAGTATACTTACAGACGGCGAAAACTAGAAATCAATGTATTTTGTTTTTGTAAAATGTGTGCTCTCGTCTGACAATTGTACAGAAGTGACTACAATCCACACTTCCAGATGAATAAAATACAACATTAATGTGAACACTCTTCAAACTGTCTTCCAGAAGTGACATAAACATACAAATCAAGAAGATACAAATTAGGAAACAATGTATTTTGTTATTGTAAAATGTGTGTTCTCACCCAACTCTCATACAGAAGTCACTAAAACGTATACTTCCAGATGAAAAAAATTCAACAGACATGGTTTTTTGTTTAAGCAAAATGGATGCACTCTTCTAACTATCATCCGGAAGTAACTTAAAAGTATATTTCTACAAGACGAAAATTCGAAATCAATGTATTTTGTTTTTGTAAAATGTGCGTTCTCGTCTGACAATCGTCCAGAAGTGTTTCTGACGTGGCGTCTGGGGTGATGCGCAATAGTTTTCTCTTTTAAATGTTTGAAGGGTATTATCAACAACAGTAACAACATCTATGTATGTTTACTTGTTTAAATACACTCCCGGGAATAAAGTTAGTAAAGTGAGTTGTAACTTTTTCGCCTTTTTTTCTTATTAACCTTGCAACATGTTTTCCTAAATGCGAAATTTGAAAAAATGTGGCTTTAAGAAATACCTACATATGTATGTATGTAGCAAGTGCTTTATTTTGCAAGTTTCTATAATTTTATTTAACCTTTATCCTGTTTTATGATAAGGGTTCAATTATCTGTTGGAAAGGTAAACAAGTTCAAAGTTACATCCACCTTCAGAGTTATGGTCAATAGCAAGGAAACCGAAAATGGAATTTGGTTATAATGTTTAAATATTTTTTTAAATGTTTATGAATTGTTTTCGGAAGAAACTGTAGCACAGACTATTTTCTTTGGAATATATTACTAACAGCAAGATTATACTCCAGACTATAGTCTATACCGGACTATAGACGAGACTATAATTCAGACTATAGATGAGACTATAATTCAGACTATAGACGAAACTATAGTTCAATAATATAAACGAGACTATAGTCCAGATATTACTATAGTCTAGACTATATTACTATAGTCTAGACTATAGATATTACTATAGTCTAGACTATATACATGACTATAGTTTTGACTTTAGTCTGGTCTATATTCCGGACTATAGGCATGACTTTAGTCCAGATTATAGACATGTCTATACTCCAAACTATAGACATGGCTATAGTCCAGATTATATAAATGATTATAGTTCAGACTATAGACATGACTATAGACATGACTATAGACAGGACTAAAGACATAACTATAGTCTAGGCTATAGTCCAGACTATAGAATATAGTCCAAACTATAGATGAGACTATAGTCCAGACTTTAAACGAGACTACTCCAGCCTATAGAAAAGACTTTAGTCCACACTATAGACTATACTATAGTCCAGAACATAGACGAGACTATAGACAAGATTATAGTCCATACTATAGACAAGATTGTAGTCCAATATAGTCCAGAGTATAAAATAGACTATAATTTAGACTATAGGCACGACAATAAACCAGGCTATAGACAAGACCATAATGCAGACTATAGACGAGACTATAGACGAGACCATAGACGAGACTATAGACGAGACCATAGACGAGACTATAGACGAGACTATAGTCCAGACTATAGACTAGACTATGGTCCAGACTATAGACTAGACTATAGTCCAGACTATAGACAAGGCTATAGTCCAGACTATAGAATAGACTATAGTCCAGGCTATATGACTATATATAGTCCATACTATAGACGAGACTATAGTCCAGACTATAGACATGACTATAGTCTAGACTATAGGCGAGACTATAGTCTAGACTATAGTCGTGTTTATACTATAGACAAGACTTAAGACATAACTATAGTCTAGACAGTAGACGAGACTATAGTCCCGATTATAGACGAGAATATGTTCCAGACTATAGACTAGACTATAGAATATAGTCCAAACTATAGATGAGACTATAGTCCAGACTATAAACGAGACTAGTCCAGCCTATAGAAAAGACTTTAGTCCAGACTATAGATGAGACTATACTCCAGAACATAGACGAGACTATAATCCGGACTATAGACAAGATTATAGTCCAATATAATCCAGAGTATAGAATAGACTATAATCCAGACTATAGGCAATACAATAAACCAGGCTATAGACAAGACCATAATCCAGACTATAGACGAGACTATAGTCTAGACTATAGACGAGACTATAGTCCTGACTATATATATGTCTATGACAATATATAGTCCAGACTATAGACAAGACTATAGTCCAGACTATAGACATGACTATAGTCATATAGACATGACTATAGTCTAGCCTATAGACATGACTATAATCTAGACTATAGTCATGTTTATAGTATGAAATATAGAGGAGGCTATAGAATTGACTATAGACGAGACTATAGTCAAGACTATAAACGATACTATAGTCCAGACTATAAACGATACTATACTTATAAACGAGACTTTAGTCCTGACTGTAGACGATACTATATTCCATACTATATATGAGACTATGGTCCAGACTATGGACTATAGTCATGTATGTAGTCTGAAATATAGATGAGGCTATTGTGAAGACTAAGGTTGAGGCTGTTGCTCAGGCTATAGTCCAGACTATATATAAGGTTATTCTTCATACTATACACTAAACTATAGTTCACGCTAAAGACGAGACTATAGTCCAGACTATAGACGAGATTATAGTCCAGACTATAGTCCAGTCTAAAGATGTGTCTATTGTTTAGGCTCTAGTTGACTCGGCTGTCGGTTTCCTCGAATTATCCTGTTATTACTACCGGCAACCTATATATACCCACCTATTTCAGGTTATAAGTTATCTAGTGCGGTTCTCATTGTATTTGCTGAGGAAGTCGATTAAGAATTCATGTTGGACTTTTTCTCAACAGAAATATTCACAATTATGTGATTTGGAATGTGAGAAAAACATTTTTTACAATATATTTCTGTTGTCTCTGTGTTTTTGTGATTTGCTTGATATTCTCTTTCTGATAAAAAAAGTCAATTACATAAAGGATTGTATCCATGAGATACTTATCATTACAACGATAAACTCTGGCCTATCTTATAAATAAATGCTTTTATGGCATTTATTTAAAATTCTTTAAGCAAAACCTATCTCTCTGTGACCTTTTTATGTCATTACAATGAAATTATTGTTGTGAGTGTAAAGGATTTTATTTAAATACTCCTAGTTACAGTAACAAAATGCGTTGTTATTATGTATGCAAACCGCAAGCAAAATTTTAAATAATGTAGGAAAAGTTTATCTTGGTGTTTTATATGAAATGTAGGCATTTACACCCTACATTCATTCACAAAATCATAAATGATAAGAACGTAGTTTCTAAGGAAAACACAAACCTTAGGGAGAATTTAAACAAATATTGTTTTAATTCGATTGACATTTAAATAAATTACGCGAAATTATTATTTAGCTTAATGGGAATGAACACATATATCATCATTCATGTTATTTGTATCTAAGTCATGTATTAAAATTATTAGTTAACGATGTTATTTGTAATTTTTGTAACTTGTAATAGGATAATTTTACATAAGAAATGTTTTATGTAGAATTACATTGTAGCATGTCCTTTGTTAAGTGTTGGCCGTGATTCTTTTTTTACGGATTCTATTTGGTTTATTTAAAAAGGGTGTGGTTTCGTGGTTTTGTGTGTAAACAAAATATATTTTTTATTTGCTCAAAACATGTCATTGTAACAACCAAACCTCAGTAGAGTGAATATTAAAGTAAATGTCTTTTTTGTGCTAATTTATAAAATATTGCTTGAGTTCTGTAAAATAAACTTTTTTTGTGTAAATCTTTTATATAAATCTACTTATTTAAGTGGTCTCACGCTTTTAACAAAACCATTTGTAGCGTTTTTAATTCGGTGGGAATGTTTAAATTTCTTTACAACACATGTTTCAGCTAATAGATCTTAAGATTAAGGATATCTTCAGGAATTGTACAGGGTTTTGAGTAACAAGTAAGTGTAAGAAATATGAATGTCATGGGTAAGTACTTACCACTCAAGCTTACAAATAGGCAGTTAATTAAGTACTTGCTACGATTGTTTGCTAATAAGGAGTTAAGTAAGTAGTTTTGTTCTGGAATGGTAGGATACGCCCATTGTGCCTACTATTAATAAAATTTTTCTGTTTGTGCAAAAAAAAAAATATATTCGAAAACAAAATATCAATGCTACAAGCACTTACATATACAGCTATTTGTAAGTAATTACTAGAGTAAGTAATTACTAGAGTTCTTCTTTAATCATTAATCATATACAAAAAGATTGCATGTTCTTAGGTTATCCTAGAACGGGGTAGAACATTATAGAACAACATCGGATGCTAAATGTAATATATGTATGTAACGAGTAATTACGATAAGCCCAAGAGCAAGAAATCGTATGTGATAGCAGGGCTTTACAGCCGAATTAATGACAAAGTCGAATGCTCTGTATTTAATAGGACCAGTAGATTATAATCTATTATGAGCTTCTGAAATAGATAGATAGATAGATAGATAGATAGATAGATAGATAGATAGATAGATAGATAGATAGATAGATAGATAGATAGATAGATAGATAGATAGATAGATAGATAGATAGATAGATAGATAGATAGATAGATAGATAGATAGATAGATAGATAGATAGATAGATAGATAGATAGATAGATAGATAGATAGATAGATAGATAGATAGATAGATAGATAGATAGATAGATAGATAGATAGATAGATAGATAGATAGATAGATAGATAGATAGATAGATAGATAGATAGATAGATAGATAGATAGATAGATAGATAGATAGATAGATAGATAGATAGATAGATAGATAGATAGATAGATAGATAGATAGATAGATAGATAGATAGATAGATAGATAGATAGATAGATAGATAGATAGATAGATAGATAGATAGATAGATAGATAGATAGATAGATAGATAATTAGGTAGATATTTTCATGACACCACATAGACTTCTTCTTAGCAGTCAAGAACGCCGGATCTCTAACTTCAGTGACCTATTATACCAAAGAGAGTTATTAAACGCCACCAGACTTTTTAGCATTTTCATTAAGCAGTTTGGAGGTAAACATCAACAACTCTTTGGCAAGGTTCTCGTAAAGGTTTAAATCCTTACGACTGGAAGATGCAGTCTGAGCTTTCGGGCGAATGTAACCAATCTTATTTAGTCAGTATGTGGATTCCGGTTTGTTAGCGCCGACTATCAAACCTAGAGTACTCGTCTGATTAGTCATGGCCACAGTTTTGATAAAAATATACATAAATCAGTATTACTCTGAATTATATATATATAATATTCCAGAGTATTAGAGAATAGATGCCACTTAATTAGATTCTTAATATAGCAATCAAGAAAGAGGTCTGGACAGACTCTGTGACTTCTTCGCCGATTGAGAGGACTCAAATTAAATAATTTAAAACATAAGTTTTGTGCTACCTTAATATTACTTATAGATTAAGTAGCTAATTAATACATTACACTATCATACTACATTTTTATTCAAAGTTCAACATCATTCGAAGCAATCATCAGATAAAAACACTCTGCTACAACCATTTGATTATTTAATGATATCATCATTAGTTAATGATTTCTCACTCACCATCACACTTATTTTCACATAAAATTTGAAATCATAAAACAAATACAAAAGAATATTGTATAAATTAACTCACCGTTTAAAAGCTTTTTCCAAAATTTGTTTCTCACTGGCGGAACTTGCAACCAAAATAACAGTTTCCGGTGATGATACAGAGTTTTTCTTTTTTTGCTTGCCAACATTGCCACCACCATCAACCTTTAGTGATTTTGATGGTGCTGCCAAAGCACCAGCACCAGCAGCTGCTGCTGTTAATGATAATGATGCTGACAACGATGATGCCGAGTGAGAGGTGGAAGATGAGGAGGAAGAGGATGACGACAAAGCCTTTTTAGTGTCTATATCTGATGCTGGCACAACCTTATTTCCTGTTGCATGCTGAGCTCGCCATTTTTCACTCCATTCTAGGGAATAATGTTGCATGAAATTCTGCTGCTGCGGCTGATGCTGTTGTGTATTTGGGGGATTTTTAAGTGAATGTTGCAATTTATATGTGGTCGAGTGAAGTATCAGACCAATGAAAAACATATAAAACACAATGGCAAACACGGTAGACCACCGTAGCCAACGTAATTTCTTACTTAATTTATTTAACAATGACATGTTGCTATTTTCTGCCTTTTAATTTGCCGTTGCTGCGTAAATGTGTGTTGTTTGTTAATCAGGAATATGAGGGTCTGGTCATACACACCGTCGTACATAAAGATACGAATTTATTGCTTTTATTGTCTGGTTCTGCACAATTTGGTGCCGTTGCGGTTGTTGATTTATATTCTTAACAAAACTTTCCGTTAAACACCTGTTCTTTTTAGTACGTTTTATCGTCATGCAACTGTTCACTTTGTAACCGTTGTGTGGCTTTTTAAGATGCTGTTGATTGGGTTGATGCCACAGTTAGTGTTTTGAATTATTCGAATCTAAAAGTGAAAAAATGTAAATTTTGAGTTGAAATGAGTAATTTGCGTAAACATTCATTTTATAAAACGGTAAGTTCGCGGGAACACTCGGAAAACATTTGGCCTCCAGTGTTCCCACTTAACAGACTTGTACCGATTATTCTTCGTCTAATACCGTTGATTTGGTAGGTCATACGATGTAAAATGCGTCCAGTATAATGTTCCGTAAATATGTCTATAAAATGTCTTAAAGAATTTTTATCATGAGCCAAGTCCTTTTTCTTGAAAGGCAACATTTTGGATATTCTGTAAATGATACTAGTAGAGCTATTCAGGTCCGATTTTTCTGTGGACCAGTATATATCAAATATGAATATACATTTGAGAAATAGTTTTGCAAGAGGAAAGTCCGTTAATTGTGCATTCGTTTGTAATTTCATTTGCCCGAATAGGTAGTAGTCCGAGCAATAACGGAATGTATAAATTGGATTAAAATAAATATGACAGCCAGAAGGCAATTAGGGCGATATAAGATGAAAAAGTTAAATCTAAGACTATATTGGATTGTAAAAAAAGCTCTAACCGAATACTCTCACAGAGGTAAGGTTTACATCATATGGGTACCAGGCCCAAAGGGAAGGGAGTTCGAATATAGTTAAACTGACGAACGCAAAAGCACTTGACACGAGGGCAGAATTAAAAATATGAGTGGGAGAATCCCATAAGGCCTCTTGGAATAATAAAACGATGGATAGAACAATAAAGATCTTTTGGAATGACCCTAACGAGAGCAGGACAAGAAGCCTCCTCAAAATGAAGAAGTCTGAGATTAGTATGATAGAACGTTTTCTAGGTGGATACACAGGATTACGGGCACAGCTATACAAAAATAGCCGTGCGGATTCTGACGAATGTAAAGCATGTGGAGAGAACAATGAAACTCTGGAGCCCTTTATTTGCCATTGTCAGGCTTTCGCCGAAATTAGATACAATTATCTTGGAAACACTAATTGGAAAATTCGTAAGAATTACCTCCAGGCCCGATAGTGGCATAAATGTATTTGATGTGGATAAATGCTTCTATGAACCTAACCCCACCTAAGAAGGAAGAGAATGCAGTTGACCTTATCACATTCGAAGCGAGAACCTTGAGAGCTTCAAGACAGTTTATGTAGATGACAATGATCGACAACTTGATATTTTACTATATGGATAAGCATTAGACAATATGATGGAAACCAAGCTCATCGGGTCCACGTGACCCTTTCAGTCTGGTGTCGAAGCCAGGTATGGCTAGCAGTAAAAAGTCGTTTGATGTGTTGAGCTAATAGCGCCTGCAATCGACTGGTATATTTCGTTTCCACCACCTTACATCAGACTAGTGAGCCATAAGTACTCTGAACAAGAATAAGTCTTATGTCTGATGTGTACATTCAGTGCAGAATTTAAAGTTTAAGGTCCTATTTCTGATTCAGAAGGTCCTATCAAAACATGGTATCTGCAATATGATGGAATCCATCTGCTGACGCAAATTCTGTATTTCCATCAAGCTAGTACTACAGAGTAACTTATTCAAAATGGATAAACCGCTTTCCACCAGACTAGTTAGCCAAAGATACCACGAATCTGAATAAGTCTTATATTCACTGTGTACATTTAGAGCAGAATGCAAGGTTTAAGACATCATATCTTTCCAAATGGGTTTCTGCATTAATAGAAGGCGTGTTACTCATGCACGTAGGATCTTTTGAAAACTCCAAAGCCGCAGATTTTATTGCAATAATAGAAGCCGCCTTTCCCATATACGTAGCACCCTTTGGAAATTCCAAACCTTCCAATAGAGTTGATCTTAATTCTGTATCTTAACTCTTTATCCAATGTGAAATCAGGGAATTGCGCATTTGTTGAATGAGTGAGTTTTAGAAGAAATGAAAAAGATCGACTCGATAGATCTTAGTAAATCGAGTTAATCTTCATTTTGTACAGAATGATGCAGAATTGTATTATCAATCGTGTTGACGATGTCAATTTACCTTTAAGGATCTGGGATCCTATCCACCCCTTATATTTTAAACTGAGGGATTCATCTTAATTTCATAAAGATTTTCGAACAATATAAATTCGGCAATCTTATTAACAACCAACATGTCAATGGCCGCAAAGCCTAAGACCAAAGATTGGACCCTTAAGTTCGTTTCATGATAAACCATTAACAATGTCTTAGAAAATTTATATATCAAGCTTTGACTGCTAATTCGAATAACCGGTTGTTCTAATTTTCTGCTAATTAACTTTTTGCAGTTTTTGTTTTTCTTTTCCTTTACATTCGTAGCAAACGAAACTTTTAGCTGTTTCATTTCTCTGTTTTACTTTGCGTGTTTGTATTCAAATGTTGTCTTCTTTTGTTATTCTTCCTGACAAGGATAATGAATGCCACTATTCCCTGTTGCTGTTTTTCATTGCAGTGCTGCCATTTTAGCTTATTTTACTACTAGATGGAATTGTATTTTTTATATAAAAGTACTTTCTTAGTTGGAAGTTTTTGCCTAACATTCTTATCAGTAGTTCTTTGAAAGGCGACTTAGGGGATTCGGAAGCTTGGTCCTTGGGTGTTCGTCCAGAAGTTATGTATCTCCAATTGAGAATGTTTTTGTTTGGTCTGTTTTTTCTATACGAAGAATTTGTCGTCCTTCGATATTGTTTCAGTAGGTTTCTTGGTTGGTCGATATATCTTTGGCTTCTGGTATTTGGTTTCGAAACTCTGGCAACTCTTATTAACAGCATCCTCGGTGTAGTTGTTAATTGTTGACGTAAATACTTTACTTTCATGCATTTGTGCACACATTGTTTGTTGTTGTCGTTGTTTCTGTCATTATTTTGTGCTGGTATTCTGTGTTGTTGTGTTGTGACGTCTTGTAGACTTATTTTGTACTCCCTTTTTCTTTTCCGTTAAAGCTTTTCTGTTTATTTATTTCATATCCTATTCTTAGGACATGTCCGGACAGCAAGAAGACTAACTTTCACACTGACTTTTAATGCTAGAGTAAGTATGTAGGTTTATATGTATGTAAGTAGGTAAGTATAAATAGTAGTTTTGTACAAGTATTTTTTGTTAAATTTAAGCCTGCGTCTGTCAGTATGTTGTAACTGACTGTCTCACATTTTATTTTTAAACAGAGTTTAACAGTTACAGCAGGAAAAAATGGAGAAAATAAACACAAGATGTAAAGAAGTAAAAGGAATATTTTAAAAACTTTTGTTTAAAAGTGGCAAAACAATGCATTTGAACTTTATCTTTGCATTTTTTAGAACAGTGGTTGAATACAATATGAGATTTTGAAATGGTCATGGAATTTGGTACAATGATTTACTAATTTATGAGATTTTTGCCGAGTTATGTAAATATATTTAAGTGAACAAGGTTCTGTCCACTCATATTTTACATATGTTGATGATAAGGATATTACTAAAGAAATTTCTACTAAGGACAACGGGAAAGAAGTAAAACAGGGAGCCACCCTTACGGATGGTTCAACGAAAATGGAAAATGCGGTGGTATTTCTTCTAAGGTAGTCAGCAGTTGTATCAAAGAGTTACAGGTTCTCAACAAATAATAATAAACAAGAAAACGAAATCGCAGAGGAACTAGCGAGAGCGGGAACATACATATATGGACATGTCAGGAAGTTTTTCCTGCACAAATTTATGATCAATTTGAATATACTCCTACAGAATTTATCAATGTGCAATCAAGAGTACTTTGGAAACTAGAAGATAAAAGCACTTTGAATAAAGTTAAGGCTATAAGATTGTGGACCATGTAATCGCTTCAAAGGGCAAACAATCAATAATAAGCGTGAGCTATGAGTTCAACATGGGCATGATGTTGATGAGGTTTTCATCTCACTAATGTGCTGGCACCCTGAAGAACTTGGTGGAAACATAATCCCTGACCTGATCGCAGCTAAGCTGGAACTGCCAAAGTTCATTGTCCACATAAAAGGGAGGGAATAGTAAACTTTCTTTTGAGCATATATTGGAAAATCTAGGAAGCCAAAATGCTGAGCTGGTCTTGAAAAAAGGGATGTCTTTCAAAACTAAAAACAACCTGGTGGAACTCTACATGTAAAAGATATCGACCAAAACTCCACGGCTAGTCTTGACAAGAACAAAGGTAGGGCTTATTTCGCCTCTAAAGATGACATCTTCAAAATAGACAAGGTTCTTATTTGAAGTCCTGTTACAACAATCCCCGACACAAGGACACTAAAATACCTAAGACGGTGTTCATAGCATCACTAGCCACTACTGATAACGTTGAGGTGTCAAATCCTAAAAGCGGGAGAGATTACCACTAACTCTCCAGACAAAAAAATGCAGCTGCCCTTTCCGCAATTGGGAGGGCGCCGATTGGAAGGGCTGTTACAACAAGCTCCGACCAGGACACTAAAATACTTACTATAATTAACCACTACTTGCAGAGTCAAATCCTAAAAGCGAGGAGGAAATCATTTACTCGCCAGAGCAGCGGTTCTTTCCAAAATTATGAAGGTGTCAATTAAAAGGACTGCTATCTTAGGCCTAATACGGACACTACATCTATAGCCACTTTAGGCTACTCGGAGGAGTCAAATCCTAAGCACGAAGAAGTGATCTCCAATTCACTAGAAGACAGTTCAATGGATGACTATGATTAAGGTAATCCAAATAAACCTCCATCGAAGTGAGACGACTATCAATACACTAATGGCTAAAATAAACATAGAAAATATATATATATCCAGGAACCAAGGATGATTTGAAACAAGTTTCTGGATTAAAGGCTAATCTCTAGATAAGAAGATTTAATTGGACTTTGTCACATCAAAACCTCGATTTGTTGAGAGATTAATGAGTTTCGAAGTTTCATTATTTTCATTAAATTCTGAGTGTGTTTTCCCGGGATTATTGCAGTTTTTCACTTTCCCGCAGGAACCAGACGGAGGAAAGACATTTTTCATAGTTAAGTCACAGTAGTGGACGAAGACAAGCTTCCAAATTCAGAAGTGAAAGTAATCCAAGTGAACCTTCACAATTCTTAAGCAGCTACAGTGGCATTTCTCCTACATCCTCATGATTGAGGAGCAGATATATAGATCCATAATGGTAAAATCTGTGTATTAAATGCAACTGGAGATACACTACTCTCCTGAATGGTACAGAATAAGCAAATTTTGATTTACGCTGAATACTTGGCTTCTTCTTCATTACGAAACCCGAACATTATCACAAGTTCAGCCAAGTCTATAACCGCAATGTATGAATGCCAAAAATAGGGGCATAATACCAAAACTTTTTAACTGGATTTTGTGTGCCGTGATTAGACAATTCATTTCAACTGGTTAACCAGAATTCAACTGGGAAATTTGGTATCAGGAAAACTTCTTTGTTTCCCGGTGGGTTAGTATTCTAGTCTGTTAGAACAGAGATCGTGTATTCGATCCCAGCAAAGACATTATTGATACAGGAATTTCGGACATCTTTAAACCGGATGGCGATCCGTTCAACAGTTGTATAAATATTGGATACGAGAATTGCATTAGGAACACTTTGATGGTGAAGTGGCTTATACAGACGCTTTGATGTCCGAAATTCCGAAGTTGAAATATGAACTTCTTTGTACCATAACTAGATAAATATTGCCACTAGATGGAGATTGAACCGCATATTTTCTAAAGCTTAGTGTGTCTCAGATATAAGAAATATGATTGCTGTTATTACAGGACATTGTAGATATGACTTCTGCAGACGTTTTCATAATGAAGAGGAATCAAATGGCTAACCGACCTGAAATGTGGAATATTCATTTTAAGTTCATAGGAAAGCCATTATTTGATGACATGTTAGAGCTTCCCACGCCTTTAACAGACACTGCAATTTGTTTGGAATAAGGTTGTCAATGCATTATTTTTTCAGAAATCTCGTGAATTTAGAATAAATCTAGGAATTTCATTTGAAGAAGTCCTAAGATTAGGAATTTGAAAATAATGAAGATTTTGTGATTTTCTGGAATTAGGATTTCCCGTTTGGAAATAGTAACTTTTTATTGCCCCTGACTCTCTCTTCTTTTTTAACTTTCTTCCTGTTTCTATTTCTTTTCAGATACAACAAAGGCGTTTATAATTGCATCCTATAAGACGTCATCTAAAACTTTTGTCTGCATCGAAGTGAAGAAGTTTCCATTTCCAGTATGATTACCTACACATATGTGCTCTTTCATTGTCACCTCTACTTCATGCTTTTTATGATGTTAACTTAACATTAAGTGATAAGGAGATCCTAGTACCAAGAACCTCTACTTCATGCTTTTTATGATGTTAACTTAACATTAAGTGAGTAAGTGCTCGTTCATTGTCACCATACGAAGTTAATAAAGGGTAAATGTGACGAAATGATAAGGAGATCCTAGTACCAAGAACCTCTACTTCATGCTTTTTATGATGTTAACTTAACATTAAGTGAGTATCTGCTCGTTCATTGTCACCATACGAAGTTTATAAAGGGTAAATGTGACAAAATGATAAGAAGATCCTAGTACCAAGAGTTCCAAGAACCTCTACTTTATGCTTTTTATGATTTTAACATTGTTAAGTGAAACATTATCGGGAATTCTGGAGTCAAATAATAAGAAGGCTCAAAAACTTTACTTGCTGCTAAACCACTGTGCCATATTTATGAGACACACTGAAAAAAAGATTAAAGTTGTATTTTTACTCTACAACTGGATAATAATGACGTTTATTCTCAGTTTGTGCGGTATTGTTGTTATTTGTTGTTGCTTTTGTTACTGTTCACGTTTAACCCAGTTGTTGAACAAGTTAAATTACTTGTTTTTTTTTTTTTTTTGTTATTCCTCTACGTCTTCTTATTCGTTTTGTTATTGCTACTTCTTATATATTTAAACCAGTCCAACATAAATTTATTTTTAACATCAAACAACTTTTGCCATTTGGCTTAAACTAAGAAAAAAAAAAAAACAAAATCACAAAGAGCACAAACACCAACAATAACAAAAAAAATGTCTTCGATTACGTCTTTTGATCTCTATTGTTGTAGTTGTTGGCTATATGAATGTCTAACTTCAGTATATTGTTGTCATTGTTGAGTTGTTGTGACTGCAAGACAGATAGACAGACTGTCATACTGGTTTTTACACATACACACATTAAAATAGAAAATGTTGTTGACATTACTTGGTGATTGCATCAATTTCTTTGATTATTTTTGTCTTTATTTGTTTCTTTTACTATTTTTGCCGCTTTTGCTTGATTTTCTTTTTTCAAGCGTGACCATCATCCTCAACTCGTTCTTAACATCGAAAGTCATTCACACTGTTTTTCTTTGTTGTTATTTTTTTCAACTTTTACTTTCATTAATTGTAATTGTTGTTACATCAAGTACAATGAATGACTCACTAATATACAAACATAGATAGATACTTACACAGTGGCTTGGTTGAGTTGCTCTTTCGTTTCTCTCTTGTCTACTTTGTTATTGTTGTAATGAAATATGCTAATGATAATTAACTTTTGTTTTTTTTCTCGCTTTTGCTGTAGTTGTAGTTGCTGTTGTGTTTTTAATTGTTGTTCAATCGCCAGTATTGGTTTGGATTTAAAAGTTGAACTTTTTTTTTTTATTTATTAAATGCCATAATATCACAGTGTTTAATTCCAAACTGTAAATTAAAATAAAATACATTAAATATTAGTTAATTTAACAGCCCAATTATTTAGAAAATTAGTGCCATATTTATAGTTTATGGATTAAAACTAACATATGTTTGAAATTTAAATATTTTTTTATCCTAAACAAATACAATTTGATCTTTTTATAAGTTTTTGCCAAATATGTTAAACTTAAGTTCAACTACAATTTATGGAAAATTAAATTGTAAATTTAGTTCAAATTTTGTTTTAAAATTAGTAACATAAACAAATTTGTTTTTTATGTTTATTATTAGGGCGATTGAAAAATCCTGGTATGCATATAAAGTGATAAGACTTTGGGGTTTTCACATTATTTATTGCGCTCTCCTGAAGTGAAAATTTTATTTTTTTTAAGTCCTCATGAAAGTTAAGAATGACAAGTAATGGAGATGTTATAACAACTCGACAGACATCTTTGTTTATAAAATTTGTCCATTAAGGAAAGGTTTTCAAACTGAAAGATGCAATATCTCGAAAACCCGGTCTTCGGTTTAGAACTTTATTGGTCTGAATTAGTCCTTTGCACAGTGGTGGAAATTAATGATCTGACGACATAAAATTCTAGTTTTCAAACTTCGAAATCCGTAAATGTTTTTTATATTATGGATTACCGATTATTCCACTGTTAAAATTGATGCTTTCAATGTGGCTTTATCTTTAATATTGTATTGTTGTATTGTAAAGTTCCCCAGTCAAGGAACACAACGTCATGTTAACTAAACAATTCCTTCTATAATGTCATCGGGGGAGTCATCCCAACTTTAACATTATACAGTTGAATACTCCCCCGGGGCATGTCAGGAAGGATCTTCGTATATACGAGGAGAACATACACTCTTATATGCAGTCCTCGTATACGGCGGATTTGAAAAACATTCATAGAGACATCATCAATTCCAAGGTCGTAGGATACCGCATGAATGTCATACTTGGAGGCCGCACAACGCCCACAACCATAGACTCAGAAGAAAATCTGAAGCTGAAAACAAGGGTAGTTCTGGCTCAACTATGATCAGAATGGAGCAACAGGCTTAATTCCTACTTGTCACGTTTTTTCAATGAGTATCCCGGACAAAAGAGAAGTATATGCTGTAAGGTATCTTATACAAGTGATACCATTGAATTTTCTTTCATTGTCCTGGTATGTTCAGTGTTTACTTTGTTCATATCAAATTTACCACAGTATGTTTTCTGTAAGTAAGAACAACTCCTCGGCTTATTAAATTGATTCGTATTTCGGTCTGCCGATGACGTCTCTAGGTGCTGTTGACGACTCAACAGAGGCCGTCTGCGTAATTCTTAACAGAAGTGATGTTTTTGCATCTCGGAAGTTATGCAACGGGTCAGCAATGGTCAGAGATTAGGTAGCTCGAGTACTTGAGCAAAGTGCTTGCACATGAACCGGCAGAACCATATACAAAAATTAATACCGGCGTGTAAGATATACAAAGGAGCGGCAATGAGACGTCAAAAAGTTCACCCTGTGGATGAAAAAAACCACCGTGAAATTAAGCCTTCAAAGCAGGTGTTGAGGTAAAGCATGTTTAAGTGCTACGAAGGACTAAATCACTAATATTATGGTTCAGCCAAAGTTTGCATATAATCAATGCGAACGGATTATAAACAGTGAAATCTGTTTTCTATACGAGTTTTGCAAGACACATCTCAAATAGATCATATATAGACAAAGTTCTCTACTTTAGGGAAAATGTCGTAATGATTTGTATATGTATGGATCAAAATCGAAGGAAAGATTAAGGAATGAATGTACAGCCGACAATAAGGCTACCAGATCACAGTATCATTATCTAGTGTGCATTAATGGCAATCAAAAACAGCTGCAGAATAGATTTAGTATCATAAGATATTGGGCAGGACCTACATTGAACCCCCACATCGTCATACGTACGGCGGCTTTTATATGACTAAGACTATGTATTCCAAGCGGATTAGCCAAATCCCTGGTACAGGGATATAGCTATAACCATAACACCAGGATTATGAAAGCTGAAGGCTCTAAAATATGCTATAATGTTGAATCTGGTGTTTACTTTTAGCATTTTTCTTGGGAAAGTATTTCTGAAAATATATATCATATATTTAAGCCGATATTTCCTATATGAAGAAAAAATTCACCCTAATATACTTACATACGATATTTTAATTAAAAAGTTCTTTATCTTTTGATCTAAATATATAAATTTGTCACATATAATATTTAGTTAGTCATACATTTGTATCTTTTCTGTACTACGTTTAGTTAAATATACATTTTTATTTGTATTTGTCCCCAGGAGATTTTACAAATTCAAGGGATTTCTTGACACAGAATATCAGTTTTTTTTATGTATTTGTATCTTCAAACAAGCACAACCATAGCAACTTGGACACCATTCATGTGAATACATTCGAATGCCAATTAAAAGTTTATCTTGAAAATAAAATACATTCATGCATTCAGATACATATATTTTAAATTCACAAAAACAAACAGTTTTAATTTTAAATTTGCAACAAAAAAGGTTGAAGGACAAAGTGTATATTTAAATTGGTCGAGAAATTCTTGTTGGTGAAGAAATGAAATGATTTGCATTAAATCATCAAAATCATAATATCGAAACTGGAAGGAATTTCAAGATGTCGATGGCTGATTATCTTAGTATCAATGTAATACGGTCAAAATGTCTTTTACATTTCAGCTCAAACCACACCATGTTCCAAACAAGTAAGAAATTATAGTCGGGCGAGGCCGACCATATAATACCCTACATCTTTGTCAAAATATAATGTGATTTAGTTGCCATAATAAAGCATTTAAGTTGAATTGTACATTGCCTTAGATATACATACTTAAGCCGTTTATTGTTGAATAAAATTGTGGACATTTAAGTGAAATTTTGATGGAGGCTTTTCATAGGGGCTGGGGTCATATGAGAACCTATTATTATGGAATTCATAAGGGTCATCAAGTCTTGTATACAACTTGGTTTTTGAAGCTTTTTGTCGAGATATGAGTATATTAAACATAATTATGAACTAAAAAGTTCTATTCGGCGGGTTCAGTTGTATGGGGGCTAGGTGAAATAATAGACCATTTTCAAGAGGCTTCGTCTACGGTATCATAAAAGATCATGTGCCAAATTTCATTGAATTATCTCCAAAATTGCGACCTGTAGTTTGATTACAAGGTTTAAAAGCCCTATTCGGGGGTTCAGTTGTATGGGGGCTAGGTGAAATAATGGACCGATGTAAACCATTTTCAATAGGCTTCGTCTACAATACCATAAAATATCATGTGCCAAATTTCATTGAATTATCTCCAAAATTGCGACCTGTAGTTTGATTACAAGGATTACAAGCCCTATTGGGGGGTTCAGTTGTATGGGGGCTAGGTGAAATAATGGACCGATCTTAACCATTTTCAATAGGCTTCGTCCCTGGGACAATAGAAGATCATGTACCAAATTTCATTGAATTATCTTCAAAATTGCGACCTGTAGTTTGATTACAAGGTTTACATGGACGGACGGACAGACGGACGGACATAGCTAAATCGACTCAGAAAATGATTCTGAGCCGATTGATATACTTTAAGGTCGGTATAGGACCAATATTATTGTGCGTTACAAACAACAGCACAAACCCAATATACCCTCCCCACTAAAGTGGTGTAGGGTATAAAAACACTATCAGCCCTTAACTATTAAAAACTAATAACAAACATCATATTAATTACACTCAGTTCTATTTTATTTTCAGCTTTAAACAGAAAATGTGGGTTACTTTTGTGGAAGAGAAAAAAACTATTATTTTTTTGCCCATTTCACACCCCCCAACAAAAAATTCATACATTATTCATTTTAACAGTTTTCATCAAAACTAAATTTGATATCCATGTGGACAACCAACTATGACCATTTTAATGCAACCATTGATGCAAGTGTAATACTCTCATACATTCACATTCACTGCCACACATGGCAGACTTTTATGCCAACAACATACAATATTTTTTATGTTGCAGAAAAATGAAAAACCAAAAAAAAAAAATTTTTAAATTCCGATCTTGTTTACAGTTGTAAAACAAAAAATAATAATGTTGCAATTTTTAATATAGTTTTTTTTTCTCACTACTTTTTGTTTTGACACAAAACTGCCTTCCCATACAATTGTATTGTAGTTTATATTGTTTTTATACCCTACAGCGCTACGTCGAGAGGGTATTATGTGTTCGTGTTAGCATTTTTAACACTTTTAAATTTTAGTTATACGTACATCAATCTTTTTATGTTGTAATCAAACATCGGATCGGAAATTAAAGAAAAAAAAAAAACTTTTAACATTTTATTAAAGTACGAAACCAAAGAGAGACTTCTTCCGAAGTTTATAAATATTGTTTTACAATCAGTATTGGAACAGGTCTCTGGCAAAAAGTACGATGTCTTAGAGATATTTACTTACAATTAACGATAAGGTTAACCTTCTCTTATTGATAAGGACAAGGGGGTCCCCACGTGATATTAAAAATAATATGGAGGAGAAGTCAAAGAAATTTTAAATTATTTGGATAAGATGCTTCATTATGGCTGTCAAGCAGCGCAATATATTACTAATATCTTGTAGTAGAGTCATTAGAATTAGTCTTTTTCGACATGTCCTCGTAGAGTATCCTCCAAAGGCCTATACATGTAAGTAGAATGATGAATGGGGGGAAACGGACAATACTTAGATTGCGGACAGCATCTTATGGATATTCATGAGCATGAAGAATAGGTACTAACACCTTTGAATGTGTATGTTGTATGGAGTATAAAGTTGTCATTGCGAACTTGGAGGATTTGGCTCCACTCTCAGGCGAGCTGGTCTTATTGAAGAGGCTAAAAGGAAACCAAAAGACTCATTCTTTGGGAGACTGTTTACATATTATGATGTATGTGTCTTTCGAGAAGATACAAAGAGCATCTCCATGTGATACTTAATAAACATACTGTCAGAACGTAGAAGTGAAAGCGAAGAAATTTCACACATATTTGGATAACATGTCATTCTCATTAATGACCCGAAATCGGCATTACGCTGTGGAGCAGATGTCAGATGCCTCTCCAAGTGATATTGAAAATTCTGTGTGAACGTAGGAGCAAAAGACGATGAAGTTTTTAGACCATGATAAGCAGAGATAATTCAAACTTACATGACAAGAGAGAGCGGCAGAAAAAAATCGAAATGTTTTATGTGAAGACCTGTAGTGTTGGTCTTATTTCACGGTGGTATTTTTACAACCTCAAGGTCAGCTTATTAGACGACTAAAACATCCGACACACTCATTCTAGGTATACGTGTGGGAGAGGCCCGCATACCCCTACATCCAACGCTCATTTTCAACTCTAAGTACCACATTCTCTACTCTGAATTCTAGACTTTACCTGGCTGACTAGAGGTATTGGTAGCACCTGTTTTTCCCCCCAAATTTTAAAATCACCAAGATGAGGGAAGATCAGCAAGGTAATATGCCCCGGGGTGGTAGTGAGATATGAATGAAGTCAAAGTGCTTTACGAGAACACCTGTCGTGTTGGTTTAATTTTACGGTGGTCTTTCTTATACACTTATACATTACCGAGTGCACCGAATGATTTCCATGAAGAACACTCAGATAGAATTTTTGTACATTGATCGGCAAAGCCACTTTGCTAGAGTACTTGAACTATATAATCTCTTGTCAAGTGATCACGCTGCGGAATGAAAAGTAGTATGATGCCACCGCGACAGGCGTAGAAGTGCCGGACGAATCAAAAGAGATGGGTCTTCGAAATCCCAAAAAATGGAGCTGATGAATCCATAATCTTGGTGTGACACCGAGATGGACCAACATGTATTCGCGTTATTATTAGCGTGGCTGTAATATCCCCAACCTGCAATGACCCGTTCAGGCAAATTTCTCGTCTCTCAGTCGGAAAACCACATCACAAGGCTTTGTTGCTTCGGCAACAGCACCTAGAGACACATTTGGTATTCTGAAATATCCAGACATTAAATCAGAAGAATTACCAAAGTCAAACGAACCCAATAATTGCCCCGATAAGTTGAGGGAACGGACCCTAACTATTTGTCGCATAGGATGTATCAAAATGCATCCTGTTGAGATGGCAACAGCACCGAGAGCTTTCCTGAAGCAAAAAGTGTACTCAATCAGTACTATTATCCGGTAGAGCAATGAGATTTTCTTGAAATTTCACCAATTTACATCAGTTCCATTTTCAGATCATGATGAAATGACCTACGGAATGACTGGCAACCACCAAGCACTATACTACGTAAAGACTAAAAGATAATGAATGAATTCAAGAATCCAGCATAAGTTGCTCTCTCTCATCACCCAGTGACATATGTTGAGATGGCAACAGCACCGGATAGAGGATCTGGACATATATGGCATTTGGATATACCAGTCCTTAAACCAACATGCTCTCCTCGCGAATTTTGGTATTAATCTACAGCCACTACATGGATCCCGAAGGAAACTCAACTAACTAATCGGACAGAACAAAAGTCCACCAGGAAACTGGCCATCAGTAGTAACAAATTATCTGGAGCTCTGGCTCGACCGCATGTCAAACTATTCCAAGCAAAGACCGAGGATGCATTTGATCATCACTAGAGGTATTAGTAGCACCAAGATGAAGATTTCACCAAGATCTCATCGACATTCAGATCAGCGGAAAGTTTGAGGTTACACTATAATGAATCAATTGCACATGAGATGGTCAGAAGGAAAATAGTTATACCAAAGGTCCTTATCGTAATCCATATATGTATGTATAATGGCATCGATTGTACTTTCGTTTAGATATATCCATCAATGTTTCAGATATAGAAAAATCACCGATAAAGAACATTACTGATCGAAAATAACCGACTATAAATGTTTCTTTTTTTAAAATTGTACATGTTTTATGGTTTAATAAAAGTTTTGCCACAAAAAAGGGCAACAACAAGAACAGAAAAATAAACAATACGAGAATGAATGTATGTACATACGTATGTATGTATGTATAACCCCAATAATACGAGTGTACTTTTACTTCAAGTATACTAACACTCACTCATATTTACCTACACACTTACAGATGACTGGGTGTAGTTGTGAGTGTATGCATGTGTATGTGTACACCTGTCTCAATGTCTGTTTATTTGCAGCAGTTCCAAAATAGCTGGGGGCAACGAAATAGATACACAGCTATAAAACCACACACATCCACATAAAATGAAACTTCTTTTTAGAAGTTAGGTAGTAGTTCATTCAATGACCACAATTCATGTCCAATATAAAAATGCCTAGGGAGTTCTATTGAATAGTGATGTTTAGTTTAAGGTGGGGGGTGTCTTTCAATTTACATTTATTTGAAAAGACCAGAGACCACTTATTGAGATCATTTTGTTGTTAGAGAATTGGATGGAAACATGTTGCTAGAACTTACGATAGTGTAGAAGAGATGTACAAGATTTATACAAAAATTAGAAACTCTGAAATAAGGATATTGAATATTTCACTTTCTCAAATCTTCTTGGAACTATTTAGATCCATTCATGGAAGAAGAATAACTAGTGACTAGTTCGTTGCTGTTCCCGTTTTCATACGGTTCAAAAAAGGCAATTTTTATACTAAATTTATTTCAAATGAACTGTAAACTTGTCAGCTTTCTGTCACATTAAGGCAGATTATGGTTCTAGTTTATTTTAATAATATTTTCCCTAGTTTTTGGAATGTTCATATAATTGTTAACTCACCTGTATGTCATCTGTTGAAGACATCTTAAGTATGGGTAATTGAAAGTATATACAATGTAAAGGGTGTACCAAAATCTATGCAAGATCTTAGCTTGATAGAAATCATCTTAAAGTACAAGGGGTATATGGAACATACGACGCTTCCTTTAATTGGAATAATCACCAACAAAAATTACCACTACTGGCAAAGGTCAGGAAGTAACAAAAACTGTCCCGTTAGTATTATTCTTAATTAATCCCTTCTCAAGGAACAGCAGGTGTATACTGCCGCTAATCCGACTAATACTGAAAAGACTTGGCGGACTTCATCTACATTCATCAAGGAAGAGAACTAACGGCCCAAACCCTCAGGTTTTTCAGAATGTATGATGATCACCTTAAACCCTTTTAAGAAATAGCAGTTGAATACTGCAGCCAACTCGACTAATACTGAAAAGAGTAGTGGGTTAACTTCCTCTAAATTTGTAATATCCTTACTCCAACTTCGGTTGACTAAACATGTCAAAAAAGGATGGACATTTAAACGATTTTCTTAGGTTGGGTGCAACATATTTAACCGTGAATGATATTGCAATCCAAAGTCTAAATCCATGGTTCCTAATATAAACTCCTGTAGATGGATGTTTCCATCAAAGTATCAGACTGGGTTGCATGGACATATTGAATTGTAACTCCTGAGAACTACTACTTGATCGGTCGCATTTTCTCGAAGTATGGAACAATAGTGCTTCTAGTCCTAATATTTTGACTAAATTTGGGGCGAAATTTTCAAAAAGAAGGCCGCCAAAATGTAATTTTTTTATATATATCTCAACAACCATCAAGCTCCGTCCATTAAACTGCTGCAAATATTGATAATTTCAAATCTTGCTTAAATAGTGTGGCACCCTTTCAACATATATATTTTTATATACATAAGTATGTATGTAAACCCACCTCATCATCCATAAGTCTGTATGTGAATTGCATGGTTAGTAGTCAGTTTGTTACAAATGCCATGTAACTATTGTTGTTTCCATAAAACTCATAACTATAAGTACTCATACGTACAACAACTAAACGACTAGAACTTGCAACAATATCAGCATTATTTTCCATTTTTAATACAAATGAATAGAAACTTTGCATATATTCAGACTTGTGCATTCAAACTTTTTTCTTTAGCATTTTTTTTATGTTGAAGTAAAAAGTTATTTCTTTTCGATACAATTGTTAATTTACATATATTGTATCTATTCAAGTGCATTCATGAGAAGAATAGTAGTTTTAGCTGTAAAAGGTCAGGGTTTTGATTTTTTTTATTTTCACAGAGAATGTTAATTTTTCTGAGCAAAAGGGGGACAATATCTCTGGTATCAGCACCAAGCACTTATCAGTCAATAAAGATAAAATATTCGAAATATTTTTAGAATTGGGAATACGAGACATTTTGACTTGCGTTTAAGGAACCTCCTTCAAAATGTTCATGCTATTACAGCTCAATAAGTCTAACCACTCTGGAGACAATGTAAATATTAAATGTAGAGCATTTTAGAGTATAGCAGTCTACACCGGTGTTTCAAAAGGTGTTAGATATAGATATTTCTAAATTACATTCATTCATTCCTAGTCCTTAGGTAGACGACTCTTTGACGAATTGATATCTAAAGCTTCCAAAAAATTTCTAAAGAAATATCATTTTTCCCAGTACTAACAATCAAGTTTTTCAATAATGTTGATAAATTTATATTGCAGTAATTTTTCTTGGTTCATCTTTACAGCTAACAATTAAAAATGTTTTGTTAAATATGATGGTCCCATCTTTCCATTCAACCAACTATTCATTCATCTCGTCTCCTCTCCATTCGGTTACTTCCATGTAAAATTATAATACAATACAATGCGTAGATATGAATATACACAATAGGAATTTAAGTATTAAACTACTCCTAAAGAATGAAATTCTGACGAAATTCTCACCCAGAATTTTTGCTTAGAACAGGAATGGAAAATTTAAATCTTAAAATAGTAAGAGACTAAATTAAATTTTAGAATAGTAACAGTCTAGTGTAGTCTATAGTCTAGTCTATAGTCTAGTCTATAGTCTAGTCTATAGTCTAGTCTATAGTCTAGTCTATAGTCTAGTCTATAGTCTAGTCTATAGTCTAGTCTATAGTCTAGTCTATAGTCTAGTCTATAGTCTAGTCTATAGTCTAGTCTGTAGTCTAGTCTATAGTCTAGTCTATAGTCTAGTCTATAGTCTAGTCTATAGTCTAGTCTATAGTCTAGTGTATAGTCTAGTGTATAGTCTAGTCTATAGTCTAGTCTATAGTCTAGTCTATAGTCGAGTCTAGTCTATAGTCTAGTCGATAGTCTAGTCTATAGTAGTCTATAGTCTATAGTCTAGTCTATAGTCTAGTCTATAGTCTAGTCTAGTCTATAGTCTAGTCTAGTCTATAGTCTAGTCTATAGTCTAGTCTAGTCTAGTCTATAGTCTAGTCTATAGTCTAGTCTATAGTCTAGTCTATAGTCTAGTCTAGTCTATAGTCTAGTCTATAGTCTAGTCTATAGTCTAGTCTATAGTCTAGTCTATAGTCTAGTCTATAGTCTAGTCTATAGTCTAGTCTATAGTCTAGTCTATAGTCTAGTCTATAGTCTAGTCTATAGTCTAGTCTATAGTCTAGTCTATAGTCTAGTCTATAGTCTAGTCTATAGTCTAGTCTATAGTCTAGTCTATAGTCTAGTCTATAGTCTAGTCTATAGTCTAGTCTATAGTCTAGTCTATAGTCTAGTCTATAGTCTAGTCTATAGTCTAGTCTATAGTCTAGTCTATAGTCTAGTCTATAGTCTAGTCTATAGTCTAGTCTATAGTCTAGTCTATAGTCTAGTCTATAGTCTAGTCTATAGTCTAGTCTATAGTCTAGTCTATAGTCTAGTCTATAGTCTAGTCTATAGTCTAGTCTATAGTCTAGTCTATAGTCTAGTCTATAGTCTAGTCTATAGTCTAGTCTATAGTCTAGTCTATAGTCTAGTCTATAGTCTAGTCTATAGTCTAGTCTATAGTCTAGTCTATAGTCTAGTCTATAGTCTAGTCTATAGTCTAGTCTATAGTCTAGTCTATAGTCTAGTCTATAGTCTAGTCTATAGTCTAGTCTATAGTCTAGTCTATAGTCTAGTCTATAGTCTAGTCTATAGTCTAGTCTATAGTCTAGTCTATAGTCTAGTCTATAGTCTAGTCTATAGTCTAGTCTATAGTCTAGTCTATAGTCTAGTCTATAGTCTAGTCTATAGTCTAGTCTATAGTCTAGTCTATAGTCTAGTCTATAGTCTAGTCTATAGTCTAGTCTATAGTCTAGTCTATAGTCTAGTCTATAGTCTAGTCTATAGTCTAGTCTATAGGCTAGTCTATAGTATTCTATAGTCTAGTCTATAGTCTAGTCTATAGTCTAGTCTATAGTCTAGTCTATAGTCTAGTCTATAGTCTAGTCTATAGTCTAGTCTATAGTCTAGTCTAGTCTATAGTCTAGTCTATAGTCTAGTCTATAGTCTAGTCTATAGTCTAGTCTATAGTCTAGTCTATAGTCTAGTCTATAGTCTAGTCTATAGTTTAGTCTGTAGTCTAGTCTATAGTATAGTCTATAATCTAGTCTATAGTCTAGTCTATAGTCTAGTTTAAAGTCTATCCCATCTAATAGTTTGCATAACATTAAAATCCCAGAAGCACATCTGAAGAAGTTGAAATTCATAGCTCGAAAATCTCCGCAATCTTGTGGCACTCTATTGTAAACACATACTAAAATATAGTGTGTGTTTGTTGTTATTATTGGTATTAACAACATTTGGTTGTTAAAAGTTCTTCATGATGAGGGTTTTCTCTATGTCTGTCTGTCGTTCTCACTGTTTTTATTTAAGGTCTTATTTCTTTGTGTTAGTGTTAATGTCCATGTGGGTTAGAGTGAGGATGTCAGTTTGCAACAACTTGAGGCACTGCAGTAAAATGCACAAAAATATGAAACTAATGGTACTTGGTTAGAAACAATAAGAACAATATCAACAATACGGTAGAGCGTCGTAGCAACACAATAGGAACAATTTATGTAAAGTGAACAAATGAAGAAGAACACAAGAACTTAAACATTTTATCATAATGAATTGACGGCTAAAAACGAAACTTTTTGGTGATGAAATGTTTTGGGGAGGTAGGAGTTCTAGTTGATGATATTGTTTGTGTCATGTTAATAAATGTTTATATACTTAATAGTATATTATAAAACAAAGAGCAAGAGATTTTTAATCGGCCATATCGACTCTTAGATACCCGCTATCGAAGTATAATCTCCGATTTGTGTTAATATTGCATCTATTTCATCCGGAAAAGGTTTAAATTTTGGATATCCAGCAATCAAAAGTGAAATAAAAGGCTGGGAGATGTCCGATGGTAAGTGATTAAGTCCGATATCAATAATATTATCAATAACTGAGCTTACGGTCTACATAATACAAGTTTTTCTAAATTTACATCTATTTTTGTAACAATCATATATATCAATCGGGGCCACCCTAATATATGTATATATGTATAAGTTGTTCCAGTGCCTTATATGTATGTTGCATCAGTACCTCTTCTAATATGCACTTTGTTTATGACTAACCCGAAAATGACAGAACCAACCACATGAATGTCAGTGGTATGTCAAAACATGAAAATTTCTTTCTCGGTAACTGATGCTGCTGTGAAAAATTAAAGATGATAAAAAAAAAACATAAACACAGTATGGATAAAAGAAAACTTTATCATCTGGCTAGTAAAAATTATGGAAAAATTGATGTTGTCACTATTGATTAAAACTGAGTATGAAACAGTTTTCAAAATAAAGTTTTTTTTCTTTTTTGCATTGACAAACGTGCTTGTCAACAACCAGACATTTATGTCGTCCTTAAAATAGGGCAATATAAGAATGGACATGCTGTTGCTGTCTTTGACAGGTATAACATTTTGTTGTTGAACAACTACAAGGTGTTAATAAAAATGGTTCAGTGGCACAGGAGTCTGAATTGAAAAGTTTCATAATTAATTTTGAATTCTCGTTAACGAATCTATCTTTAATTTTGATCTTTTATTTAACTCTTAATCATGTTGGTCGGTTGCTATTTGAAAAACTTCAATTGACAAACAGGTTCGTATTTTTAACATTTTTGTTTTGTTTTCTTCCGTTTGTCTTCTCAGGTTTTGTTTTTATTATATTTCTGTTTATTTACTTGGCTCAGACAAAACACAATCGTCCGAACTAAAGTATAACTTGCTACCATGAATATAAATTAATTCACAACAACAAGTCATCGACATGAATGTGCTGCTCGTCGTTCATAAGACGACATTTATATGAAAGTGAAAGTGCACTATGGGCACTCAAAATTACAAAGCAGACACAAATACCCAGATAATTACTCATATACACCAAATGAATGTGTAAGACATCATCACCAGCAGCAACAATAATAATAACAACCACAACAACAGTAATGACAACAATATCAAAGAGTATTAAAGAGTCGCAACAGACCAAAAGAAAAAAAGAATGATTCTAGAATTTTAGAAACAAATAAAAAAGAACATTAGTTCGTTTATTTAACTGTAAAGTACGAATAAATAACTACTAACCATTGGCTTTGGTCCACATTTGATTACGAGTTTGAGTAAATGGTAGTAAAAAGTTTGTATTAAATGTACAACATACAAATGTAGACAAAATGTATATGTTTGGATGGGTGTGTTGCGGCATGATAAATTTGGGTTTTGTTGGACTTGTATTTGTTTATACTGAATGAATTTTGAGTTTTTGTGCATTCTACAGTTAGCTGAAAAAGTAAACGAACAATAGACTATAGACCAAACTATAAACTATAGACTAGACTATAGACTAGACTACAGACTAGAATAGACTAGACTATAGACTTAACTATAGACTAGACTATAGACTAGACTATATACTAGACTATATACTAGACTATATACTAGACTATAGACTAGACTATAGACTAGACTATAGACTAGACTGCAGACTAGACTATAGACTAGACTATAGACTAGACTATAGACTAGACTATAGACTAGACTATAGACTAGACTATAGACTAGACTATAGACTAGACTATAGACTAGACTATACACTAGACTATAGACTGGACTATAGACTAGACTAGACTAAACTAGACTAGACTAAACTAGACTAGACTATAGACTAGACTAGACTAGACTAGATTAGACTAGACTTGACTTGACTTGACTAGACTAGACTAGACTAGACTAGACTAGATTAGACTAGACTAGACTAGACTAGACTTGACTAGACTATAGACTAGTCTAGACTAGACTAGACTAGACTTGACTAGACTATAGACTAGTCTAGACTAGACTAGACTAGACTTGACTAGACTAGACTAGACTAGATTAGACTAGCCTAGACTTGAATAGACTAGACTAGACTAGATTAGATTAGATTAGACTAGACTTGACTAGACTAGACTAGACTAGACTAGACTAGACTAGACTAGACTAGACTTGACTAGACTAGACTAAACTAGACTTGACTAGACTTGACTAGACTTGACTAGACTTGACTAGACTTGACTAGACTTGACTAGACTTGACTAGACTTGACTAGACTTGACTAGACTTGACTAGACTTGACTTGACTAGACTTGACTAGACTTGACTAGACTTGACTAGACTTGACTAGACTTGACTAGACTTGACTAGACTTGACTAGACTTGACTAGACTTGACTAGACTTGACTAGACTTGACTAGACTTGACTAGACTTGACTAGACTTGACTAGACTTGACTAGACTTGACTAGACTTGACTAGACTTGACTAGACTTGACTAGACTTGACTAGACTTGACTAGACTTGACTAGACTAGACTTGACTAGACTTGACTAGACTTGACTAGACTTGACTAGACTTGACTAGACTTGACTAGACTTGACTAGACTTGACTAGACTTGACTAGACTTGACTAGACTTGACTAGACTTGACTAGACTAGACTTGACTAGACTTGACTAGACTTGACTAGACTTGACTAGACTTGACTAGACTTGACTAGACTTGACTAGACTTGACTAGACTTGACTAGACTTGACTAGACTTGACTAGACTTGACTAGACTTGACTAGACTTGACTAGACTTGACTAGACTTGACTAGACTTGACTAGACTTGACTAGACTTGACTAGACTTGACTAGACTTGACTAGACTTGACTAGACTTGACTAGACTTGACTAGACTTGACTAGACTTGACTAGACTTGACTAGACTTGACTAGACTTGACTAGACTTGACTAGACTTGACTAGACTTGACTAGACTTGACTAGACTTGACTAGACTTGACTAGACTTGACTAGACTTGACTAGACTTGACTAGACTTGACTAGACTTGACTAGACTTGACTAGACTTGACTAGACTTGATACTATAGACTAGACTATAGACTGGACTATAGACTAGACTATAGACTAGACTATAGACTAGACTATAGACTAGACTATAGACTAGACTATAGACTAGACTATAGGCTAGACTATTGACTAAGTACTACACTATATACTAGACTATACACTAGACTACTGTCTAGACGATAGACTAGACTATTGACTAAGTACTACACTATATACTAGACTATACACTAGACTACTGTCTAGACTATAGACTATACAAGACTTAACTATATACTGTAGACTAGACTGTTGACTAGACTATATACTAGACCACAGACTATTGAATAGACTGTAGAGTAGACTATAAATTATAACAGACTACATACTGGTCTATTGACTACTATGTACCGAAAAAGTACCGAATCGGGGGATATCGATTAACTATATTGAAACTTACAATAACATAAGATTAACACAGAATCTTTGTATTTTCTTAAGACATTCGTGGGAAACCAGAACTATATACCATTAGGATAGTCTTGGAAAATTGGACTGCGAAACTGTTCGGACAAACACCACATCCAATATATTTTATGTATAGACGGCCACAGAAATAGGAAGAACTTAGCTATACAACTCATGTCAGATACATTTATTGTAAAAAATGGACATTATATTTTTTCACTAACTGTACTTGAAATGAATTGTATAGCTTAGGTCTTTGTATTTCTGTGGCTGTTTGTACGTATGTTCATCAGTCCGTTTAACTGTTGGTCTGACTGACTACCTCTATGACTAACAAACATTATACCACAAACAAAGAACAAACATTATGAAAGTACAAAATGTTTATTTGTATTTCGAATCAAAAGTGTGCAAAAAGCCAAAAAGACACAAAATTGTAAACACAAATACAGCAAAATTCAACAAATACTGCAAAGAGCGTTAGAGCAGAATTAAAGCCAAAATATATCAAAAAGAAAATAAACCCACATGAACCAACTATAACACACATACACATACACTCTTATAACGAATAGTCAAAAAGTAGTATCCAACCAACCAAACAGGAGACCAAAACAGCAGTGGCAGTCAGTTAAAAAGCAACAGAAACAAACCCAAACTACCAACAAATAAGGAAACTAACAATAAACTTAAATGCGGACATAAATAAGATGATATACTAAAAGTCAAAAATCAAAAACCACAGACACAAACTTACATATAGTCTGGCAAATGTACAAACGAATATACATTTGTATGCAGATACAAATGGATTTTTAGTGTTTATAAGTATATGTGTCAGTATTTCAGATACATGTTCTACTATTATAAATTGATACAAATTTCTTTAACATGCCAAAGGAAAAATAAATATTTCGAATAACAAAACACGCCTTTAAATAATACTTGTGTTAAGTTGTGTGTAAAATTATTGATTTTAAATACTGGCAATGATGTGTTTTTTCCATATTTGCACGATTCTAAAAGAGTTTTTAAAGCGAATAAGGAATCATGATTAAGTTTTAAATCGGTAGACCAAAAATGCTTTAAACCAGTCATACGTATCAGTTAGTATAAACATCCATTATCTTCGGCTTGAAAGAAGAGAATAATTTACTCAATCAGATCTCCCTTGTCAACCTCTCTCCAGGGAATTCGGTTTCACTTCAGAAGAGAATCGCAATTGCCTTACAGTCCAGACATTATATTCTAATACTAATTAGGGTCGCTTTGCAGGACCCTAATTACTTAATCTGAACCTCAAATTGCCAAAATCGAGGTTAGTTTTCTTAACGAATTACCTTTGATCGGTTTTGATTACATCGATAGTGATGACATTTTGTAGATTTTCATTAACAGAATCCTATATTGTCTTGTGTAGGGTAACTGTGTACAATATAAACTAGTTATCAGCGTTATAAATTTATACAAAGGCCTTTGTATCACTTTACTTTCACGTTAGTTCTATCAAATATTTACGGCTCTAGTTAAGCTGTTTTTTTATGTTTATACTTTGTAAGTACATACGAGTTTATTGTACTCGAACATTATAAAGGTTGCATTAAAAAAGCAAATATAAAAGAATTGCTGCTCAAATCTCACAAGAATTGTTAAAATTTAATCAGGCCTATTTTTATAAAACACTAATACAGCTACACATAAACACACACACCCACACTCAAAAACACCCATTCAGAGATAAAAATCTTATGTTCAATGGAGATTTTATTCTTAAAGCCCACTGTTTGTTTATTTAACACACACACACACTCAATTGATTTTTCTTATTTTAGTGTTGGCAATAAGTTGCTAGCCAGATTTTGCGAGAAAATTATTTTTTAAATATGTTTTGAGTTGTTTACACAATATGTAAATTCTCATATTTTAAAGATAAAAAATAACACTTAAAATAGCTTACTTTAAGTTGAAGACTTTGTATAAGATCTGGATTACATCCAGAAGGATCTTAGAATTGTCATTTCAGTTTATTTCATTAGTTTATGTGTATTGTTGATTCATTTATGTATTTGTAACTGTTTCTTTTTTTTTTTTTTTTTAATTAAATTTTTTGATGAATTGTTGTGAATTCTATAATCAAGTACGAATTGTGCTCAAATCAAGCATATTTTGGTATAAATTCAATAATTTGCATTCTTAAATCAAGTACGAATTTGAACTTAAATAAGATAACTTTATCGTTCTAAAAGTTTCATACTATTTTATGGAAAATTTAAATTTTAAAATAGTACTTAATTATGAAAAAAATAGTCCGTTTTTAGGTCTTAAGTACTTAACTAATTTTCCGCTAGACTTCAGAATTGACTATATACTAAACTACAGTATTATACTACTGACTAGACTATAGACTAGACTGCATACTATATTATGTCCATTACTATAGACTAGACTATAGACTATACTATAGACTAGACTATAGACTAGACAACAGACTAGACTATAGACTAGACTATAGACGAGACAATAGACTAAACTATAGACTAGACTATAGACTAGACTATAGACTAGACTATAGACTAGACTATAGACTAGACTATAGAATAGACTATAGACTAGACTAGACTATAGACTAGACTATAGACTAGACTATAGACTAGACTATAGACTAGACTATAGACTAGACTATAGACTAGACTATAGTCTAGTCTAGTCTAGACTATAGACTATGGTCTAGTCTATAGTCTAGTCTATAGTCTAGTCTATAGACTAGACTATAGACTAGACTATAGACTAGACTATAGACTAGACTATAGACTAGACTATAGACTAGACTATAGACTAGACTATAGACTAGACTATAGACTAGACTATAGACTAGACTATAGACTAGGCTATAGACTAGACTATAGACTAGACTATAGACTAGACTATAGACTAGACTATAGACTAGACTATAGACTAGACCATAGTCTATAGTCTAGACTATAGACTAGACTATAGACTAGACTATAGACTAGACTATAGACTAGACTATAGACTAGACTATAGACTAGACTATAGACTAGACTATAGACTAGACTATAGACTAGACTATAGACTAGACTAGAGACTACTAGACTAGACTATAGACTAGACTATAGACTAGACTATAGACTAGACTATAGACTAGACTATAGACTAGACTATAGACTAGACTATAGACTAGACTATAGACTAGACTATAGACTAGACTATAGACTAGACTATAGACTAGACTATAGACTAGACTATAGACTAGACTATAGACTAGACTATAGACTAGACTATAGACTAGACTATAGACTAGACTATAGACTAGACTATAGACTAGACTATAGACTAGACTATAGACTAGACTATAGACTAGACTATAGACTAGACTATAGACTAGACTATAGACTAGACTATAGACTAGACTATAGACTAGACTATAGACTAGACTATAGACTAGACTATAGACTAGACTATAGACTAGACTATAGACTAGACTATAGACTAGACTATAGACTAGACTATAGACTAGACTATAGACTAGACTATAGACTAGACTATAGACTAGACTATAGACTAGACTATAGACTAGACTATAGACTAGACTATAGACTAGACTATAGACTAGACTATAGACTAGACTATAGTCTAGACTATAGACTAGACTATAGACTAGACTATAGACTTGACTATAGACTAGACTATAGACTAGACTATAGACTAGACTATAGACTAGACTAGACTATAGACTAGACTATAGACTAGACTATAGACTAGACTATAGACTAGACTATAGACTGGACTATAGACTAGACTAGACTAGAGACTATAGACTAGACTAGACATGACTAGACTAGACAATGGACTAGACTATAGACTAGACTATAGACTAGACTATAGACTATACTATAGACTAGACTAAAGACTTCACTGTAGACTAGACTAAAGACTTCACTGTAGACTAGACTACAGACTAGTATAGCCTATGGACTAGTCTATAGACTAGACTAGACTATAAACTAGACTATAGACTAGACTATAACCTAGACTATAGACTAGACTATAGACTAGACTATAGACTAGATAGACTAGAGACTAGACTATAGACTAGACTATAGACTAGACTATAGACTAGACTATAGACTAGACTATAGACTAGACTATAGACTAGACTATAGACTAGACTATAGACTAGACTATAGACTAGACTATAGACTAGACTATAGACTATAGACTAGACTATAGACTAGACTATAGACTAGACTATAGACTAGAATATAAACTTGACTATAGACTAGACTGTAGACTGGACTATAGACTAGAATACAGACTAGACTATAAACTAAGCTATGGACTAGACTTTAGACTTGACTATTGACTAGACTATAGACATAGTATGTATATATACAATAGCGTAAGTTGAGCTGAATCCGAGTCTTGCAGCGTCTAGGCGTTATAACAGCGTGAAAATACTTTCCAGGATTAATTTCTGTCATACTTTTGTTTCCTTTTTTAAATATATCCTAACCTAAGGTATGATATACTGCGAATACAACTTTTTCGGTCGCTTTAAACTGAAGAACTAATCGCCCTGAATTCTCCTGATTTGTTAAAAAATTTGCAAATACTGGCACATTAAAACAAGATACCGATGAAGTCGATTTTTAAATTAACGACTTTTTATCAACTTTAAATTGGCAAATTTTGTACCCTATAGTTAATAAATGCCATCTTGTGAATTCTATTTTCAAGAGAACCAGATGGGACTTCTGAAAATGTTATTAATCCAGAACTACATCGGACGGAATATGGACGGTATTGCAGAAGATATTTCAACCTTATTATTAATGGAGTATTAGTTCTCGTTGGCATGAATTTCCACTTTTTGGGGTTCAAGAATATTAACAGATTTATTTGATGATTGTTTTCAACATAAAATTATCTATGGATTCAAACCTAGAAAACCTCATCTTCATAATTAGATATATGTATGTAATTATGTATATACATATGTATCCATCCAGACTCTGAGTTCAAGAGCAAAGAAAACCAATACAATTTTATGTTTTGTGAGATAATTTTCTCTGCTTTATGTCATAATATTTAATATTATATGTATGTAGTATACAAAAATATTAAAAATTATTACCCTTAAGGGTCTATAATATTTACTAATGTTATTCAGCCTACTATGCAAGATAAAATTCCTCTTTTTTAATACCCTCTTGTAAAATACAATTTAAGATATTTTTAATTTACATTTTTTATTCATAACTCAACACAATAATATCACTCCTACAATTTGTATCACAAACAAAAATCCATAAACAAAATTCTACATTTATAAATAAAAGACAACAGGCTTAAAAAATCAAAGTGACATTTTTAACACAAAAGAAGATCCAAATAAAATATAGAATAAGGGGAAGAATGATAAAAAATGTATTTAGTGTAACATAAGTGAACAGAAAAATAGGTGAATGTAAAACTAAATATTCTTTTTATAGGAGGAAATATCATTGCTTTATAAGGTTGGGTGGATAATTTGGACCGATATACATGTCCTATTTCGAATGATAAAACTGTTACCCAACAAATACCACTAAAGGTAAAGAAGTAAACTTTCAACTGACGATTGGTCTCCACCAAATGGATTCATTACTTTTCCACGAGTTCTACGCATCGGAACGACTAGGAGTTCAACGAACAACGACCAAGGAATGTCAACTCAGCCACGCTGCTGCAACAACAACTAACACTGTATTATGGGTCTAAAAATGTACGTATTATAGACAACCACGACAATATTGAATGGGGCTTAAAGAACTAAAAAGAGGATAAACTGGAAATTTAATTTTTTCCAAATCATTGAACAAACTTTTATAAAATTTTAAAGTTTGGTTGATTTAGTTTTACAAAGAATCAAATATAATATATTTCGATACCGAAATTAAGCCAAAATGTACTAGATTTCAAAGGATTGAAAAGTGATATTTTGTGGAAGTTTTCATTCGAATACTAGAACATAAAGAATACAAATTTGACGAATCTACGGTAATTCGGTAGGAGATTTGTATTCTTTATGTTCTCGAAAAGTGTTTTTAATGATACTTTCCACAAATGATAAGTTTCAATATTGACACGAATCGAAACGGTCTTTACTGTAAGAAGATCTACAAATCTAAAAGCTGTTGATAATTTTTCGTTACTGAAGCTTTTTGAATTTTTTATATCCTACAACCTGAGTGAATCAGAATCTATAAAAAGAGATTTGTTGGTACATTTTCCTTCTTGATATGGACACAAACCAAATGGTACTTTTTACTTTATCAAATGGCACCTTTGGTTATTGTGTTAATTCACTTCGCGCAAACAGTCAAGTTGAGTCGAAGGGGAAACTCTAAGTGGAAGATTAAATAGGTAGTTCGTCACTTTGCGACCAAACTGTTGGGTAATAATAGGACATACTCCCGATTTCAAACCAAACATCTTACGATAGTTGTAGTAGACGACCATTGCTGTTTTGGATGTTTAGTTTCCGTAATAGTTCGGGGTCTAGGATAATTTCTAGATATTTAGCATCTTTGTTTGTTAGGGGAATTTTGCAGTTTTTTTACTGCTATGAGTTGTTCCTGGTCTTTGTGAATAGCAACAGTTCCTTCCTGCTTGAATTTACTCCTAGGTCTCTGTAATTTTTCATGTAGTATTCTTTTGAAATTTCGTTAATATCAAACCTAGAAATATATTAAACATGCGGCTTTTGAATTCTTCAAAATCAATCTTACAATAGACTTTAATAAGATAAGGGTAGCGAAGCATACCAGGTAAAGCTAGTTAGAATGTAATACACTGAAAAATCTTATAAAACATTAAATAATTGCACATAATTTCATGAATATCGATGCATAGACTATCCAAACACCCAATACCTTACATATATCCGGTATTGAGGGAAATGGAGCAGTGTCCAGTTTATCAAATTTCCGCGAATGTTTAGGTTTTTTTAAGTTTTGCCAAAAAAATAATGTTGCAAAATATTTTTGATTTATTAAAAAAATTTCCGGGTTGTGTTCGCCTATACAACTGGTTGGGAATTTGGTTCAAACTTGCTCTAGTTTTTTCCGTAATTAAGTATTTTATATAATTCACCTAAAATAATTTCTATAACGTGAATATGAGCACACCTATTATGTGAGTAAATCTTCAGATATGTATTATAATGTTGTTGTTGTTATTAATATTATGATATTACCTCAGGTGTCACTTGTCAAGTAATGACAAAACGAGTCCACAGGCAAAATTGGCACCACTGCAAACACTCGAGCAAGAAAAACACAAAACAGGAGCAGCAGTAACAGGAACCGCAGTTGGAGAGAAAGACTTTGTGATAGTGATGGCTATAGTTGATGGTGAATATGTAAACACACACACACACATACAGTAATAACAAAGACACACACTGTAAATAACGCCCCTTTTTAAATTGTCATAAAACACTCAAACGAAACAGAACAAAACAAAGCATAACTAAACATAACAGAACATGACTGAACACGATTACAAAATAATGTTACAATAATAAACGCACGTTATTTTATGTCTTTTACACGCACTCACTCACTCAGTGACATTCAAAATAAAAAAGAAAATTCATGTATTTATTGCTGTTGTTGTAGTTGTTTAACAACACTAACGAAGAATAGCAGAAAAAGGGGGGAAAATAAACAAAAAAAAAAAACAAATAGTATCGACGAGATATTTTGGATTTGGGTGTTTATTCCCCAAAGAAAATCAATACAACAAAATATTAATAAAAATAAATTTCTTTATTACAGTACAAGCGTGATTTAAAATGTATTCATTCATTTCTAACTTTTATTATTATTTATTTTAAACATTATTTTTATTTCTTTTATATCATTAATTACCGTTATAATTATAATTGCACTCCGTTGGGTATTGTATTAGCTTTTCTTTCTTTGTTTCATTTGTTTATTTTTTTCTTACGCTTATTAATTTATTTAAATTTTTTTCGTTTTTAATTGTTATTTTTTGTTTCTCACTAAAAAACTTCAATATACCGGTAACGCGTGCATTACTGTGGGCCTTATAACCGAAACTGTGCTACAAACATTTGATTGTTTTAAGTTAATGTTGTTGCTGTTACCATAACAACTTGTTTTTAACATGGCTAACATAGTTCTGTCTCTCACCGTGTACACGAACTAGTTAAAATGTTGACTGGTAACTCTTGTGTTTCGTTGTGTTAAAGAATTGTTGTCTCTCTTAAATATGTATGTTTATTTCCTACTCTTAACCATTTAATGTGACCAGATCAAGTGAAATTTGTTTAACGCACAGTATTGAACTACCCAGCAGTTCGACAAAGTGTCAATGCATTCAAAATTTAAAGCCATTTCAACTAATGTATAATCTTCCGGTTGGCTTTAATTCGTCTTTCGTCCCTAAAGTACACTCTGTGAACGTAAAAGTGTACCTTCTATAAGAGAGAACGGAAAGTGTCGTCATTTTACTGTTGCAATCCCGGGGTCTTACAGTACCTTTAGTCTGCCGAGACTATAAACTGGTAATAATCAAATATATCCTTGACCTTTCCTTGGAATGATTTGACATGGGGTCGAACCAGACATCCAGGGAAGAGTTTCGGACTTTGTATTGTTCCGGTTATTGAAGAGTGCTGTTGCCGAGACACAGAGAAGTGACTGTGGGACTAAGCATTGGAAAGAGTTGTTGTTAAGTGTATATCATACGAAATGAATGTAGGGGTATATGGACCTTACCCTCCCGTATACCTAGAGTGAGTGTGTCGGATGTTGTTCTTTATAAGTGTGTCTAATGAATGAGAAGTGTGCTGGGTTGAATTTCATACAAGTGAAACCATTGAATTTTCCTTCCTTGTTCAGGTAAGTTCAGAGTTTACTCTGTTTCATACCAGAATTACCACAGTATGTTCCTAAGTCCTCGGTTGATGGATTCGAATATGTCTCTAGGTTCTGTTGCCGACTCATCAGAGGTCATCTTATCTACGTGGTTGTAAACGGAAGTCATGTTTTTGCATCTCGGAAGTTAAGCTATGGGGCAGCAATGCTCGGAGATTAGATTGCTCGAGGACTGGAGCAAAGTGCTTGTATATGGACCGACAGAACCGGACATCGGCAAGTAAGAAGCACAATAGGGCGGTGGTGAGTTGTCTAATCAGATTATCCTCTGATTGAAAAAGTACCACACGTGTTCACGTAAAGCATTTCGACATCTGGTCACTTTGTAATCTATGGTGTGATGATTGTCTTTCTCCTGGGACCTTGTTTAATAATTAATCACCTGGATGGTCGAGGTATCTAGGGATAACTGTAAGTGGTAGGTTAAATGGCTAGTTTGGGAATCTGAAAATAACAAAATCTCGATTATATAGTTTACAGGGCTAAGTTTTATTTGAGTTTTACCTGAGTTGGTTCAAATGATCTTGACAGTTTTTCAGTTCACTGCCTGTGAGTTCATTAATTAGAAATCGAAAGAATGTTTTATTTTTAATCCGTAGTAATTCTCCTGGTATCTTTCTTGTTCTTTTTTTGCACGGTAATTATAGCTATTGTAATATAATATGCATACATATTTTATCAGTCATTGTCAGGCCTGGCCAAAAGTACTGTTTCGTAATTTGTATTGAACTTGCGAATAGTTTTGGAAAATTACAAGTTATGATGTCTGTTTAATAACAAACAATTGTTACAAATTACACCAATTGTTTTTGTATTTCAATACAAATTTCAAATATTTTTATGAAAGTTTGTAACATTTAGTAACAACTTTTAGTTATTGAACAGACCTATGGTATATGCAACTGAGAAAGTAATTCTAACTTGATTGGTAACTTGATTTTTTAAATAAAACGCAAACCATTTGAGATATTTCCATTTATATATTTATGAATAGTCGACTTCGTTTATATGGCCACCGCGGGCACGTCGGCAGCGGTCCAATTTTTGATGATTCGGTCACACATTTCTATTTCGCGTTCAAAGTTGGCTTATAGTTCTTCCAACTTGTTGGCATAGACAGTGATTTGGGGATGAAGTGAATCATGAAGCAAATGTGAATTTTTACCTAACCAATAACGCATATTTTGCTTATTGACGAACCCATTAAGCCAAAACTAAGCTTCGTTACTGAAGATGATTTTGCGATGAAATTAATCATCATGATAAGTTTTCGATTTGGTTATCACAAAGAAAATAATTTATATTGGGTTAGATTGAAATGTAATGAAAACAATCCGCAATGACGAATCGTATAAGGTCTTCACCGATGGCTCAAAATCAAACCAAGGTGTAGGCGGTGGCTTTTACATAGCACATTCTGGAACGGATGTTTCCTTCAAGCTTCTTGACCAATGTAGCGAAGATTCTAGGACATCAACAAATTCCTCGTAATATCATTGCGGAGAGCACACCGACCCTTTCGCCGGCATTCCGCTTTCAACCTGCAAACGCTCTATACATGAAAAACTATATGAGCTTGCGCAATGCAGAAGTTCGAATGATGCCACCTGCAGACAAGCGAAGAACATGTGGCCATCATTCAACCCACAAAGATCCCCAGCCCTCCTTCATATTCCGAGAGTCAATCTACGGAACTTAACAGCGGTGGTGACTGGCCACTGGCCTTTCGGGCTCCAAGCAAGAAGACTAAACTTAGCCAGTAATGACATCTGCAGGAGCTGCCAGGATGAAGAGGAAGATATATTCCTATATTCGTGCTACAAACTGGTTCGGTTTAGGAAACCAGAGTAATTAGGTCGAAGTGTACTAATACGCTGACCGTTTTCTCTCATTTCAGGTATTACAAAGGGATCAATATACTAGACCCAAGTATGTCCCCAATGAAGACATCGCGAGGACGATATGCTAACCTAACCCTAGGTTGAAAAGCGGATGCATACTACATCAGAAACACAGATAGGCCACTATCGGAACAGTCGTGCGCTCCATTATATGTTGTTGAGAAAAAGCTTTGTTGTACTCTACAAAGGTCATATTGTTCGATATTGTTAAATTTTTAGAAACTTTGTTTCCTTCCTTGCAATTCTCCAATGTAATATAATATTTGGAATAACATCGCCCCAAGGAATTTGCATCTGCAAAGCTTTACAAACGTAAAGCATTCACTTAGAATTCGTAGCATCACTTTAACCTCGGACTTCTTCTTTCCGAGGAGGCTTCTCGTCCTCCTAGTATTCCTTTTTCTTAATAGCAAGTACATTTGTTCTTTCGATGCAGATTATTCCAGAGTGTAATGGTAGCCATATTTTATATTTATCCAGTTTACACATTCGTGTTTGTCCTTTCTGTATGTCTAGAAGAATCTACTATAGGATACTTTTATTGTGGGCGACGTGCCACGCTCACATATAAAATAAGTTCTCAAATTTTGTTTGGACAAGCTTAACACACATATGAAAATATGCACAATAATAAGGACAAAAAATGGGCGGACTAGGAATAAGAGGTGTGGAATGTCGCAAATGAACATTTGTGGGAAAAATTGGTGGGCTTTCATCAGGAGGGCTTGGAACCTCCAATATAAATTAAATACAAAAAATCGTATATCTGAGAAACTACATATAAGAACTAAAATCCTCAAATTTTCCACAAACAACTTTGACATCCAAGTGAACATTTCGTAATAAATTGGCGAACTACGATTAGGGGTCAATTTTTGTTTCCTAAACTAAAACTTGGAAATGCATCAAACCAAATGCCAAATATGTTTTAAAATATTTGAATGTACAAGCTAAAAATTTCGAAAGCGAAACCCACTAAAAATCATTTTGTGGGACAAGCCCGTATTACTTCCAAAAAATCTCATCAAATACGCTGATGTAGGGAATTAAATGATTAGTATACACGTCTATAATTTCTTACTTATTTTTATATCTTTCTACAATATGCCACTTCATCATTCATATGTTGCATTTTATTGTTGTTGTAGTGTTATAAATATTTATTACGGGTTTTTGTTGTTATTATTATTACTTCATACACGAAACAGTTAATAAATTTAATGCTTCGTGTATTTATTACGAAATGTTTTACATTTTTATAACAAAATTAAAAAAAAGAACTCTCGTCTCTACTCCAACGTTATTTTTCTCTTATCCCACAATTTGGATTATGCGCTCTTGATTTTTTTTATGTACAGGAGCGGATTTGTTATGAGGAAAATGAATGTGATGTTTTGTTAGAAACACACAATTTCACTTTTCCATCTACCCAAAAGTTTCACCTGCATACGCCTCTGTTACTGTTAAGTATTTAACAGTTCTGTGAGATAAAGAAGGGTTTACAATGTTACTCTCATTATGCAACTAGTGTTACCTGTCTGACAGCCGTGCAATACAGTGCAACTTTATTAATATGTATTTTTGTTTTTGTGTAATAAATTCTCATACATTTCTACACCTACACATTACACAAGACAAATGTACAAACTAATATATACATGTAGAGATATCTCATAGATAGGTACATATGTAAATACATATGCATGTTTATACATATATGAATGTATGCTTGTAAATAAGTATCTATGTATCTCTACATAATAAATATTCATATTTTCCATTATAAATCATCAAAGTCAACCTCGATTGTGTTCTTGTGTAGTTTTAACACAAACTGTCTGTCTACCCGTCCGTCCGTTTGTCTATGCCTTTTGGGATTCTTTATGTTCAAGGTAAAGTTATGACTTTTGCTCTTGTCGTTTTTGCTAGTTTTTCTGCGGTTAGAAGTCTTTTTACAGTTTCACCTTAGAGGAAACACATGTATTCATGTGTGTGTCGGTCTCTGTATGCTTTCTAAGTTTTAAATTTGTAATTAAAAAATGGGGGAAATGTTTTTTTAATTCAATTCTTTTTAGTTTCTATACAGGAAAAAGAATAATTTTGTATTTCTTTGGAAAACTAATGTTCTTTACATTTTCTTAGATTATGCTGGTTGTGAAGGATTTCTTTTTTTGTTGTTAAGTTTAAAGGATTAAGGTCGTGCAAGTTTTTTTGTACTGTAACAAAAAATTATAGTTAACTTTTTTTAAGGTAGTTTGAGTTGTAATGGGACACTTTTTGAAATGATGATATATTACAAAAGGGGTATCCCAATATTAACAGAAGCTTTAGCACTTATTTTTTTAAAGAAGCTATGTGAAAAGCTAACAGCTAATCACACAGTGTTATCTATATTAGTAGCAATACCATTAATGGTAACGATCATTTTTAGTCATCACTACGGCTTATTAGTTTGAAAAGGAAACTAACTAAAGGTAATTATAAAGTGTCGATGTCCTAAGGATCTAAGAGGTTGAGAAACACTAACTAACTGGATTCGTTTAATGCAGAAGGCAAACGTTTCTAGTCAAGTAATACTACAAAAACCGCTAAAAAGCTTCAAATTTATATTTCGCAAATGCCGCTAGAAAACTTCAAATGTAATCAGTAGCTGAAAAATTTGTAATTTACCAAATACTTAAATATGAATGTACATATGAAAAAATAAAAGACTAAACTATAAACTTGGCTATAGCCTATATACTACACTATGGACTATAGATGTAGACTAGACAATGGACTAGACAATGGACTAGACTATAGACTAGACTATAGACTAGACTATAGACTAGACTATAGACTAGACTATAGACTAGACTATAGACTAGACTATAGACTAGACTATAGACTAGACTATAGACTAGACTATAGACTAGACTATAGACTAGACTATAGACTAGACTATAGACTAGACTATAGACTAGACTATAGACTAGACTATAGACTAGACTATAGACTAGACTATAGACTAGACTATAGACTAGACTATAGACTAGACTATAGACTAGACTATAGACTAGACTATAGACTAGACTATAGACTAGACTATAGACTAGACTATAGACTAGACTATAGACTAGACTATAGACTAGACTATAGACTAGACTATAGACTAGACTATAGACTAGACTATAGACTAGACTATAGACTAGACTATAGACTAGACTATAGACTGGACTATAGACTAGACTATAGACTAGACTATAGACTAGACTATAGACTAGACTATAGACTAGACTATAGACTAGACTATAGACTAGACTATAGACTAGACTATAGACTAGACTATAGACTAGACTATAGACTAGACTATAGACTAGACTATAGACTAGACTATAGACTAGACTATAGACTAGACTATAGACTAGACTATAGACTAGACTATAGACTAGACTATAGACTAGACTATAGACTAGACTATAGACTAGACTATAGACTAGACTATAGACTAGACTATAGACTAGACTATAGACTAGACTATAGACTAGACTATAGACTAGACTATAGACTAGACTATAGACTAGACTATAGACTAGACTATAGACTAGACTATAGACTAGACTATAGACTAGACTATAGACTAGACTATAGACTAGACTATAGACTAGACTATAGACTAGACTATAGACTAGACTATAGACTAGACTATAGACTAGACTATAGACTAGACTATAGACTAGACTATAGACTAGACTATAGACTAGACTATAGACTAGACTATAGACTAGACTATAGACTAGACTATAGACTAGACTATAGACTAGACTATAGACTAGACTATAGACTAGACTATAGACTAGACTATAGACTAGACTATAGACTAGACTATAGACTAGACTATAGACTAGACTATAGACTAGACTATAGACTAGACTATAGACTAGACTATAGACTAGACTATAGACTAGACTATAGACTAGACTATAGACTAGACTATAGACTAGACTAGACTATAGACTAGACTATAGACTAGACTATAGACTAGACTATAGACTAGACTATAGACTAGACTATAGACTAGACTATAGACCAGACTATAGACTAGACTATAGACTAGACTATAGACTAGACTATAGTTTTTTGTTAAAACTTTCAATTTTTTACTACAGCCAGTTTAAAAAATGAATTTAAACAAAGTGATTAGATTTTTTCCAAAATTAACATTTACTTAAAACCCATTTAAAGTTGAGTTATAAACATTGATTTTTCAAAGGTATTAAATGGAAATGTGTTTTCAGCTTTAACAGGTTTCAAGTGTGCAGCTCTTGGAAGTCACTTTGAACATGTATGTATGTGTGTAAATGTTGAAAATGTGTGTAAATGTTGAAAATGTGCGTAGGATTGTTAGTATTTGCTTATATGTTTATATGGAGGTGTAACTTAGTAAACATCTTCACCTGTTTAGAAGTTTTAAAGTCAATACGAGTTGCTTTTCTAATGCACTAGCGAACTAAACAAGCTTACACATTATCACTTCCACGTCCCAGAAGTTCGGTATGACTTGCTCGAACTAGTGATTTAACATGCCTTTCCTTGCGGAATTTGTTGAGTGCCTGGTAATATTAACAAATGATTTTATTTTAGATGGTGAAGTGAACTGATTCTACTTTACAATCCTATTTTACTACTGTATTTCCAAAACTTTCTTGTTTTGACAAATTTATAAAAAGTGTAAACACACTTGGTTAATAAAAGACACAAAACTACCAATTGACTTCCCATTAGATTACTTAGAACAGATACATAGAGTCCTCGTAGAACTACTGGGATTGTGCACATACCTACAAACTTTACATATTTACATCGTTATTTACATACTCGTATTGTACTTGTACGTTACGCAAAAGAAATGCTAAAAATGTGCAATGCTACTTTAGAAACCACTCGTTCCTTGAATGAAGTGCCAGAGATTTGAAATGCAAACAAGAAAATAACAACATTGGGCACTAAATTCAAGTGATGCCATTGTTCTTTACTCCCTTAGAACACTCAATCGCACATATTCGGAAATATAGTTGAACTAGAATAAGTGCATTGGTACCTTAGAAACTAGTGATGAGGAATAGAAAAAGTACTTTTTGGCTACTATTTGAATTAAAACAGAATTATAACCTAAACTCAGCAATATTTCATTTCTAGACATGCGAAGTTTTGTTAAAAACTGTTAAAGAATGAACATTTGTTCCCTTGTTTCTTGACGGTACAAGTACTTTGTCTCTAAAAGTACAATTTTTGAATTTTTATTGTTAACATTTTGCATATCTTTCATATATTATTTACTACATACAATCAAATCTTTCCAACATCAACCAGCATAAATACAACCACCCAACCAACCATTTACCCACTGAAGCAAATGCATTTACAATGAGTAATAAACAGAGCTTGTTGAATGAAAGCTGTGTATGAATGTTAGTGTCAGTATTCCAGTAGATGAAAACGTCTGCAACAGCAGCACTAAAAATAGCAACAAAAGAAACTGTAACAGCAGTAGCAGCACGAACAAGAATACCATCCAGTCAAGTAAATCAAAAAACAATGAGTGAATAAAATCAACATGAAAAAATCTCACATAAACTCACGTACAAACACTCCCATACACCTACATTACAGGACATTTAAATGAAAATCCCAGCATCCGTTTTTAACAAAAGAAAATTTGAAGAAAATGCTACACAGTCATGATGATTATATTGCATTATATGTGTATGTGTGAGTGTGTGTTTAAGTAAATTCCATAAATGGAATTGAATGTAATCAGAGTAAATTAAAATTGTTGTTTTTCTTATATACAAATTCCATTTCGATTATGAATATGAAATTGTATCAATATATGCGGGTGCGTATACGTTAAAATAATAGATGTATGAAGATAAATAACAATCATACGTAATGTTTTGCAATAAAAGAAATGTTAAAGTTTATCAAAAAAGTAATTGGCAAGTTTTCTTCGCCGAATCTTAATACCCTTCACCATAGTGTATTAGAAAAAATATTTTAATAATTATTTTTTTAAATTTCAACACTACAGTAGAGTCGGGATAAAGATAAAGAGAAAGATAAAGATTTTATGATATAGTGCCTCCAAAGATGGCTTATATTAACTATTACCTAGACATTTGGTATAATATATCTTCTTCTATATATATATAAAAGAGTAGCGTTACTGACTGACTGATTCATCATCGCACAGCTCAACCGGCTGAACCTAGAATCATGAAATTTTGACAGTAGATGTGTTTTTGGTTATATAGATCCACTAAGGAGGAGGATTTTTGGAAATGTGTACATTTAGGGGTAAAAAAGGGAAAAAACGGGTAAAACAGGTTTTCTTAATTATCTTACCTAATATTAGTGATACAAAAAAATTTTAAATGCACCTGTATCTACTCTTAAAATAAGCAGATGGGTGTCTGGTACTATTTTGAAATTCGTACTTAACAAAGGTGATTTTTGTACCTTTTTAGGCCCTTTATAACCTTTTAACTAATAAACAAAATAACACTTTTCAGTGACTACTACATATTGTCTGGATTACATAGAAGTAGTCTAATAAGGTCTTACTAATAATGTGTTATATAAATACTTTCTAATTCACTAGTCATCTTTCAATGAAGATATAGAATCTGTATACGTTTTATCAAGCCATTTACAATGATTGCTTTTTCTAATTACTTGTAATCGTTTGTGGTAAGTACTTGCCTCCAATAAAACGCTTTTGTGTAAGTAAATATTAGCATTTTAACTTTCATTACCATGTAAAGTTTTTACTGGGAAGCTATTGGTATATTATTTTGGAATTCAAGTACTAAGGCCTATATAGGACCAAATTCGAGTAAATTGTTTGGTACTTTTTGAAAACACATTTTTTCTGGAACAAATGAATGCAGATTTGAATCGTTTGAGTTTTATCTGTGATATATAGATTTAAATACGGAACATTTTGTAAACTTAATTCTCAAAAAAGTATATTTCTAAGCGATAAGGGGAAAAATTGTACTATTTTTATTAGTACTTTCCACTAAGGTAGAATTTATTCCACTTTTGGTACTTTTTCTTTCTTTAAATGATACTCTTTGTATGTTCTATAATATGAATTCTAAACACATGATTATTTAACATACACGGGCCTCATTGAATAAGATTCTTTAAGAGAGAACCTTTAGTACTTTTTATCACATAAATGGTACTTTTTGAATTTTCTAAAATATTCAACATAAATATTAACATACAGGGTCTTCACTGAAGTGGGAACTCTTTGGTACTTTTCCATTCTTCAAATGGTACTTTTTGGATTCTCTATAATAGTTAACCGGAACACATGACACACGGTCCTTATTAAATGAGAATTTTTGATTAAATGAGAAGTATTTTATAGTACTTTTTTTTCAAATAGTGCTTTCGAAATTTTCTATAATGTGGAAGCTAACGTATGAAACTCAAAATACAAGCTTCTTCCTGAATACGAATTTCTTCACATGATATTGAACGTAAAAAACTGAAACATTCAAAAAAATTTTAATCAATTTTAATTTTTCTATAAAAGTAAACAAAATTTTATATGTATTTAATTTTGGTTAGGGTAGTGAAGCACCCAGGGTATGCTAGTAGTCTATAAATTAGTCATTCGACTATTATATAGATTATTCTTAATCTAGAATAGACATGATTTTTTGTCGCACTGATATAAATATATTTTGAAAAAAAAAATATCTGTTTGTTATTTAAATTGCATCAATATATGAGGGTGCGTATACGTTATAAATAATAGATATAAGAAGATAAATAACAATCATACGCAATATTAAGCGTTTTGTAATACAAGGCAAAAAAGTACATATTTGATTATTAATATTTTATATTTTTGACGATATACTTTTATTAACAAGTTACAATATATTTTCCATTTTATAATGTATTTTATCTCAAATAAAATGTATGAATTTTTTACTTAAAGAAAAGTACTAATTAGAAACACAGACTATTCTCCTTAATTTTAAAAAATACAAAAGTTTTTGCTTCTATACTTACCTTTCAATTGCTAGAATGAAAAACAATTTTCCCCAAAATCTTTTCTGAAGTATAACCCACCCTGCAGTGGGATCATTGCATAATTTTGATAAAAATTCTAAATTCTTATAGATTTATTTTTTCCGGATATTTATCTCATTTCCAACATTGCGTGCCACTCTCTACAAATGGGGCATTCTTGTTTTACTCTGGCTTTTCTGTGAAATGATTTACTAATGTGCGTAATGCTTAATTTCGATTGTGATGACATCCGTTAAAGAGTTTCTCCATCTTCTGCCATTCATTCATTCTTCGTAGACCCATTTCGCATATGTGATCAATCTGATTGTATGAGTTGCCACTAGTGATATCCACGGATATTTGTGTTATCCTTATGCGGAAAGAGCGAGCCACCCATGACGAGGTGCAATGTTTGGCACGCTCACCGATGAGCTGGTGTTGAAGTTGTCACTGTCTACCATTGCCTTGAATAATATCTCCTCTTCGAATCTCATTGAGTGTGGTTGTAAGTTGTGTGGGTAATTCATCTTTTCTAGTATCTTTAGCATCTTCTTTTGGGACATAACAAAGTACTATTGAAACATTTCTTACAGAGTAAACCCTAAAAAAGGAAGAAAAATTCAATGGTATCACTTGTATAAGAGCACACTTCTCATTCATTCGACTCAATCATAAAGAACAACATCCGACACACTCACTCTAGGGGTACGGGAGGGGAAGAGCCATACATCCATCCTACATCATATATATTTAACACAAACTCAACGAACTTATCCCGAAATAAAGACCGTCTAGTAGTCATTTAACCAACATTCTCGAATTTAGGTTTAAATTACAGTCATCACGTGCATCCCGAAGAGACAAGACAAAGTCCGAAACTCTGTCCTGTGAGCTAGTTTCGTTAATCCGTTGTTGTTCTAGCTAAGCAGTTGAAT